>NC_134691.1:312854336-313046836 GCF_050947455.1 Rhinoderma darwinii
AAAAAGGAAAAGTTTTGAAATAATCTGTTCAAATGTGTAAATATAGGACAAAGATTTTTATATAATCCTCCCCAGTTATTATGACCCATTGAGCTCAAAGTCTCAATGTTGGTTTAGTCTCCCGGGCCGCAGAGGAAGCGACTGACACAGTTGGTCCGCTAGGTTTTTCCTGACCCTATAACTTTTATTTAATAACTGTTAGCTAAAATCCGCATTGGTTACATTTGATTCATCATACGCTAAACCCCAAATCCAAAGTGGAGCTGACACTTAGGGTATGTTCACACGGCCTATTTACGGACGTAATTCAGGCGTTTTACGCCTCAAATTACGCCTGAAAAAAACGGCTCGAATACGTCTGCAAACATCTGCCCATCGATTTCAATGGGTTTTACTATGTTCTGTGCAGATGAGGTGTATTTTTACACGTTGCTGTCAAAATACGGCACGTAAAAATACGCCCATGTCACTTCTTTGGACGTTTTTGGAGCCGTTTTTCATTGACTCCATTGAAAAACAGCTCCAATTACGTCCGTAAATGACGCTGCGAAAAACGCGTGAGTACTTGCAAAAACGTCTGAAATTCAGGAGCTGTTTTCGCCCGAAAACAGCTCCGTAACTTCAGATGTATTTTGCGTGGCCGTGTGAACATACCTTTACTAAAGATGATGACCGTGTAGTCATCTGAATCAGGAGAGAAGCCATGAGCCACCCCTGCCATAGAGTAGTAGAATTTTCTTAAAGGGAAGATCCAGTCCAAGTGATTTTCTAAGGCCCCATTTACACGAGCGTGAATGACGACCGTGTGCTGTGTGTTGAAACAACGCACAGCACATGGACCCATTGATTTCAATAGGGCCGTTCACACATGTGTGATTTTTTACGCAGCGAGAGTCCACTGCGTGAAACTCACTGCATGGCTTATATTGGTGCGTTATCACGCACCTATGCGCCCATTGAAGTCAATGGTTGCGTAAAAACCCCAGATTGCACACGGATGCACATTCTAAGCAAAAGGCCTTTCAATTAAATGACAGAATGCTCAGCATATAGTTTCGGTAGGAGAAATCTCTGAGCTGTGCTGAAGGGGTGTGAATGCTATTCTCTCCTGTATGATACATAAGAAGGTTTGACTGGATTTCCCCTTTAAAGTGAAAATCCAATAAAAGACGTAGTTTGTCATTGTAATGATCCACTATGAAGTCTTTTAGACTCCCTAATGAATGATTTCTTGGCTACATTATTTGCATAGCAGTAATATTGCTACGTATTTAAATGGGAGGTTTAGAGACCGTGGAGTATCTTATTAGTTAAAACCCTTTTATACACCTTTAGGGCCTAGGAAACTATTTAAAAAAAATGCTGAACAAAAATAATATGGAAAAACAGATTGCTTAAAATGAAAATGGTGAAAAGCACAGCATTTGTAAAATGTACTGGCAAGTAATATTGTGCGGTTATTCTGTGCCAGGTCTTACCTGGTGCAGAGAAGTGGCAGGTGTTTTGCTGCAAGAGATGATTAAATATCATACCAGGTTCCCACTGATCAGAGTTTGCTCTTTTACGGCCAAGAACTGTCTGCTTATCAAACTAAGCAACATGATGCACAGAAAATGTGATAGATACAATGCTCCACTTATAGCTAAACTAGCAAAACTATTATTTTGCTATTTAATTTTCTCTATTTGTCCATCTGTACTAACGTTTGTCATGGAAAAGACAAGTTTCAGTAATGTATACCCACATAAAATAATACATGAAGCAGGGGCGTAACAATAGGAGGTGCAGAGGTTGCAGTTGTACCCAGATCTTGAGGAGACCCAATGGCCCTTCTACCACATAACAAGACACTGGTATTTTTAATGGCACATGGTTGGTTTGGAGACCTCTATTCACATATTGTACTAGGCCGCTGGAACTTCAATTTCTGCGTCTAACATATAAGTACTTGCATCTATATAGGTGCATCTTATTTACATGTATATGTCGCTGTTGTGAGCCCGGAGAGCATTAGACTTAATTGAAGGAAAGAGGAATTTTCATTGATGAAATATTCTTACGAGAAGGAATCAATGTGTGATTAGTAGAGGTTTGATCCCTGGGAACCCCGCTGATGAGGAGAATAAAAGGCCTGTGGTCCTACAGTGATGTTCATACAGCGGTGCATCCTTACATCCGGCTGTGTCTGGTACTACAGCTCACCCGAAATCTCAACCCCATTCATTTCAATGGGGTTGAGCACAGATGCATGTATGGATGCGCTGCTGTGTCTGGAAAAATGTAGTATGAACTGGAGCTTTACGGCCCTTTTGTTCTGATTGGTGGAGGTCACACATGATTGATGGCCTACCCTATAAATTAAAATTGCGGGGAAACCGCATAAAGAGGATCATATGTTTCTGGGCTCCATACAGTGAAATGGTCCAGGACCATCAGGGCCAGATGGCCTATTGTAGCAATTTAAAAATGTGACCCAGTGGTTGGCACTGTTGCTTTGCTGCAATGAGGTCCTAGGACTAAACCTTACCAGTAGAATCTGGTTCTGAAACAGTAAGGAGGCCTAAAGATCTAACAGTAGGGGGGCCCGAAGGTCCACAAGCTGATAGATTGCCGCTCATTTGATGTTAGGGACAATTCTTACAGAGTTAATCCACGAATAACAGCAATGATAACGGAGTAATTTAAGATGCAGTTAAAAGTGGACATGCACATATTCTGTACCGATTGCTGATGACCCTCAAAATGTATTCCTCTGGTAACGCTGTGTTCACATCACCGTCACATTCCGCTGAGGGTTTCCGTCGGGTTAACCCCTCAGCGAAAAGGCAAACGGAAACCTCTCCCTCACCATTGAACTCATTGACGGAACCCTGTCGCAACGGTGACAGACGGAAACCATTAGCTAGGTTTTCGTCACCATTGATATCAATGGTGAGGGAAACGGAAGCTTAGGCTTCCATTTGCCTTTCCATTGAGGGGTTAATCCGACGGAAAACCTCAGAAAGAACCCCTCAATGGAAGGGCAATGGTGACGTGAACAGGCCCTAAGCCCAAGGTTCCTTAGTCCAACCGTGATGACCTGGGAACATATCTGCATGGAGATTGCATGTTCTCCGTGTGTACACTTCGTGTAAATTTTCCCCATGATCTCTTGTCTCACCCTTCAGAAACATAATGATAGTTTAAATAGTTTCCTTTTAAATGTTTTCCTTGTTTGTATGTGTCTGAGATAGGGAAATGAAACTGCGACAGGGACTGATGAGAGTGACTATATTATATGTACAGGGCTGTGGAATATGTTGGCGTTATGTATGTTATTGTTAATAAATAAAGTTCTTTACTATTGAGACATAATGGCTGTCTAAACGGCCAGGTCCTGTGATGGTCTGGTTAACAAATAAATTCCTGGCCCTTACCACATATAGCGGTAGATACAATAATTTCTCAAAGCATAAAAAATTTAGGCTTTATAATTAAACAAAAAAAAGTTGTTTTTTTTTCAATAGCCGCCCACATTTGTATTCCGCTATCAGCGATACATATAAATAATAAATAGTTATTAGGTTTTGATTTTGTTTGAATGCCACATGCAATGCGAACAATTGCATATGGGGAAAAAAAGGAATGGAAGTTTGCCAGTTAATCAGAAATTTGCCAGATGGTTACACAATAGCAGCACACATGTTTATTGAGCCACTTTTGCTTACAGAGAGATATTTTTTAATTGGCCTCTTATGAGTATAGGCAACAATTTTTTTTCCTCCACAAAGAATAGCATTAGGAAGATAGATTAATTGTGCGGCAAAATATGTCCACCACATTGAAAGCAGATTATAGAGCACAGCTCGCTGTGTGTGTTATTTTTAAAAGCGTTTGAAATAATCAATTTGATTGTTGTGTAATCAATTTATTTGTCATTATTGACAATGCAGTTTAGGCACTTCATATAAGGACATGACTAGTAAATTAGTCATACACATTAATAAAATAAATGCTGAATAATAATAATAATGATAAAAATAATAATATGGAATAATAATATTTAAGAGACTTTTAAGTGTATGAAAAAAAATTAAAAAAAACTTAAACCAATTGGACTTAGAAAACTGGTGCATAATACAAAATAATTGGCCAAGTAAAAATAATTTTTTTTTTTTCATGTTTTTACATAAACCTATTTTTAATAAGTTGTAGTGCTGTTATTTTTTAGTTTTACATGTCACAATCTATACTAAAAAATGTAGGAAATAGTTGCAATTTGGACACTGAGCCTCAGTCTAGGATGACATTTTGTTTTGTAGAGATCTTTTTTTTTAGCAGTACTCTCATTATTACCACAGGCAGGATTATAATGAAACGTAATACCCCTATTTTACAGCTAGAGACGCAGGATCCACCATTAAGAATAGGTGATGAAGACCTCTGCATGGGTCACAAAGCATGCCCACAACACTCTCCCATAGAAGTCAATGAGTCATCTTTATACTTCAGCTTCCTATGCTCATGAGGCTGCTGTAAAGCAAATCACTGAACTGCTGTTTACAGCTCAAAGCCGCAACTCAGGCAAGATGGGTGCCCCATAATCATGTACTTTAAATAAAATGTTAAAAAAAATGCAAAATTTGAATATGTTTTCAGTGGTTTCCTCAATATTTTAGGATGGCACTTTAATACTTATGCAGAATAAGTAATATGTAATTAAATGTCAACAATAAGTAAATGATCATATGTAGTCAGATTTACTATAAAACATTCCAGTTGAATAAAGACTTCTGGGAACAGTTTGTGTAAAACTCATATTGTCCTTACAATTTCAGATCTACGAAGTGTAACAAGATTATTATCAATTGCTAAGCAAAAGTGTAATCATCAACATTTGACAACACCCTGCGAATGCTAGAATTAAGCTATTGTATTTTAATTTCTTTTATTAACCTTTCACATTGTACTTTAATAACTGGGTACCAATGTGAATAACAATTTGTGCAGTGACCTGTAAGGTGAGAACAAAGGCGTCTAGATTTGTCAGTGGCAGCACTTTGATAAATGAAGGATGAGATATTTTAAGCAGATATTGCTCAGAGAATAATTATATGAGATTGTTGCTCGGTATCAGAGTAAACGTAACAACTAAAGAGAATGGAAGTTCTATTTGTCATGGTTATATAATTATTTCTAAAACTATTTTGACATGTAACATGTATTCCAAAAATATTCTTAAAGTGGTATTTCCATTACATACTGTTATAACATATCGCAAGGATATGGCATAACATTATGATCATTGGGGGTCTGACCTCGGAGAACCCCGCTGATCAAGTGAATGCGGCTGTGCTGCAGTTCCATACAGCGGGTGGTCAATATTTTTGCATTCCCTTCAATCTGAAGATTGTGGAGGTCCCTGCCAGCCAGATCCCTACCAGTAAACAAGTAAATCCTAGTGATATGCCATCAGTTATAGTAGTGGGAAAACCGCTTGAAAAAGCAGTATTCTAAGTATTGTAGTGAGTCGTCTTCTGTGTATATCTGATCTACCTTTGTGTGAATATCTACCTTTGGAGTGTTTTTTTATCAGATATACTCTCTTTAGCTATTGGAGCCTCTTGCTTATAAGCTGCAGGACCTTGATGTTTGGTGGATTTTTGTTAATCTGTACGTATGGGCCAGTGAATAGTGCCAGTCCTACAACAAATTCCACAGAAAAGTTTGGGATGTCAATAAAAAGATTTACCCTCATATAAACTAATTTATTTTTCTTGTTCCCATTAATGGGGATTTCTGATTATAGTATTTTCTGACATATCAGAGGGTCACATTTTAAGGGGTCTGAGAGTAGCATGATCTCTCCTCCTGCTCAGAGAAACTATCCATGTTAAATTTTAAAAGCGGCGAATGTTATAAAGAGGGGGACTCGAGGGGAATGGCTTGTACCAGCCAGTGGTTAAACTCTTGGCCTTTGATATCCAACTGGGATTTCCCTCGATGTCCTGAACAATTGAGTCATGGCAATAATTTTTAGTGATTAGATCGCAGCACATGCATAGCAATGTCTTCACTAGTATCAATAGATCTTTATTATTATGACCCTATATCAAGTCCGACATGTCATAAAAGACTTTAACTGGGAAGAGCAAATCCAGCTAAAAGTCATGGTAAGTTCAATAGGATCCATGAGCTGGGGTCGCCACACAAATGAAAGGGGCTGTAATAACCAAATCAGGCATTACTGCGCTGCCACTGGGAATCTTTGTTAAAACACTCTACACCCTATATTATCCAAATTAGTGGCTACCACAGAAATCTCATAACAGTGCCAAATGAGTACTGTGGCCCCTATTTTTAGTAAAAAGTACTATTATATATACAGTACATGATTAAAAACCTGGATATTTAAAGGGGTTGTCCCAGCTGGTCAAGCCGATTGCCATGGTTCTGGCTCCTCTAACCCCTGGTCGATCAGCTGTTATCGCAGAGTAAAGCCTGATTTACACGAGAGTGTGCGTTTTGCGCACGCAAAAAACGCGGCGTTTTGCGCACGCAAAAAACGTGGCATTTTGCGCATGCAAAAATCGCGCCATTTTGCGTGCGCAAAAGGCACTTAGCTGCATGTGTCATCAGTGTATGATGCGCGGCTGCGTGATTTTCGCGCAGCCGCCATCATTATGACACTCCGTTTGAATGTTTGTAAACAGAAAAGCACGTGGTGCTTTTCTGTTTACATTCAGAGTTTGACAGCTGTTGCGCGAATCACGCAGTTTGCACGGAAGTGCTTCCATGCGGCATGCATGGTTTTCACTCACCCATTGACTTCAATGGGTGCGTGATGCGCGAACAGCGCACAAATATAGGACATGTCGTGAGTTTTACGCAACGCACTCGCGCTGCACAAAATTCACGCACTGTCTGCACTTCCCCATAGCCTAATATAGGTGCATACGACACGCGTGAAAAGCACGCGCGACGCGCGTGCATATATTACGCTCATGTAAATGATGCCTCAATCTGTAAATATAATATTGGTAGAGAAATTCCACGGCACTCACCGTGTCAAGGCCTGGACAAAGCATGGGTACACGCAAAATGTTTGTAGGCTTGTGCTCACATCCATGGTGCTTTTACTCTTTTTGCCCCAATAAATTAGAAAATTGCTCCTGAACGGTGAGTGCTGTGGAATTTGTCTACCTATATTGCTAATGTTTATCTTACAAACCACTGAGCACCACCTGTAGTGGATTGAATTGAAGCCATTTGAGAACTTTGGTCTGTGTTTGGTGCTGGGACCTATAGTGCTCCAAGAGCCGTAGCAGTGCCAATCTTTTTCTTTGCCTTTTGAAAACTTAAATCTGTAAATATGATTCTTTAAGACTCCGTAAGCTAGAAACAATATGCATTGCGTATCACCATCAGTTAAGGTATAGCGTTGTCAATATCTTAGGTAGCTCATGCCAGATTTCACAACTTAATGGAAAGTGATATCATAAAATGATACTAAACTGTTGTACAAACACTATAGACATAAACAAAGAAACAAATCAATTGAACAAAGAGGCCTTTTATGTTTGTAACATTGATGACTTGATGTTTTTCTATACATTAGATGGAAAGTAACGGCAGCGTTTGACATTAATATATCAAAGGCCAGACCCAGCTCCTATGTGATTTTATTAGGAGAATTATAGCCTTCACTTTTTTCGTGTACTTCGTGAAGGCTGGCATGCTGGGATAACTTATCTTCTTAAATATCAAATAGAGAGTTTCAATAACGAAAAAAAACAACACATAAATGGGGTGTTAATTGGTGGGTACATACATGGGAGCAAGGTTTCCACTGTTTACATGGCACATCTGCGTCTACTGGCATTCCTTGGAAGGAAGAGTGTATGATGACGTGTTGTCCATACTTGTTGCCAATCACTGTCTACCATGGTGACATCACTATGATTGAAATGTCACTACCTATTCCAGTGATTCATCACTGTGGTAAGGTTTCATTACTATGGACGACACATCATTGCGCACCATCACGCTGCGCACTGGAACAGCAGATATTCAGTTGAGTACATTGCATGTTTATTATTTTTATTTTTTTTATACCCACAGCCCCCACTCCCCATGTCATGAATTGAAAATCTCATAGAAATGATTGAGTATAAATGGTGGAAACCTTCTCTAGCAATAAACACTTCCAATAATTTTATTTGAGCTTTGACTACACATGCTTAGTTGGCTTTTCCCAGGCAACAGGAACCAGGAATCGTTCATTCAGAACAAAAGTGGAGGTCCTAGCAATCAGACCCCCACCATGTATATTTAATACACATGTCTGAAGATCCTCTTATGTGAATTTATCTTTATTAATTTAAAATGAGTTTTTATAATAGTTATAGAATAGAGAACTTGATGGACATGTGTCTTTTTTCAACCGTACAAACTATGTAAGAAGATGACTCCCTGGATCTGGAAATGGATTGCTTTTGGTCCCTCTGAGCTGCTAGACTCCGGAAGCTGAGGAGCTTCTAGCCATTTACTCAAGCGAAAGTGATATGGCACTTCCCCCTCAATAAATTGGAGATTTAAAGTGCAAGGTTGGACTATATATTTGTCTGCCCATCTACGATAGGTGTCAACTGAGGCAAAATTCTCACCTCATGGATGGTGCACCCATGCCCAGAACTTCTGGTGGAGTGTATCCATAATCAGCACCGACTTCTTATTAGCATAGCAAGAGATAATAAAATAATGTGGACATTTCATGATAGGCTCCTCTGTCAATCATGTCTACCAGAGGTGTAAAATAAAGGTCCTGGGCCCCAATGCAAATTCTGTAACATAGCTCCCCACCTACCATGCGCCATTTATAATACTGGTGTCTTCTTATGTGGCAGAGTGGACTTTGGATGCGACAGCTACCTATGAACCCCCTCCTCATAGCTACACCCTGAAATCAACTGCTAGGTAATCATCATATTTTGTTGGAGTTTCCTATTGCTCTAAATTATAGATAATGTGTCATAAAGAATTGTAGAGGAATCCAATTCTTATTTAGGTAAGAAGAAGTTATATATTGTAAAAAGAAAAGTGCTAAGAAGTTTGCGCTTTATTGAGCAGCAGTCTTATAAAGTTTTTCTATGAGAGATTAATCATTATTACTTGTAAAACATAAATTTGCTTTGGTGGGACTGCGGAATATGTCCAATAATTTATCTCGGGAACCTGGTGTGATCATGTTCTGTTAGAAAGATGGACACTCTTTACTCATATTGTGTGCAGTAAATTAATTTATTGATTTTCACAATGAGCATGAATCATTATTACTGGGACAACATATAAATGGGTTGGTTATTACAATATAGAACGGAAACAGAGGCGCAAGTGGTTCCAGAGGCCCCGTGTTTATATAAGAACAGCAAAGTTCCTGCCGTAAAATAATTAATTGCTTTTAATCTGGTGAGAACAATAAAGTACAGAAAGCAATAACGGATGACAGAAGAGGAGATAAAAATCTATGAAAATGTTAAATGTGACTTTGAAAATAGGTTGTGTTTCCAAGGACCAAAAATGTTGCTTGGATAAATGTATGAAATAGCATTGTGCGTGTTATATTAGCCCCCTTATGTCTATCATCTGTATTTATATTAGCTTACTGTCATCACAGGAGCCCTGGTATTCTCTATTTTTGGCTAAAGATGGGTTGAGGCGGTGGGCAGGAGCTTAGCTTGCTCGGTGCTTGGTCTCTATTGCAGGCAGAGAAGCCTAATTCCCACTCCTTTTGTAAAATATACTTTTTCGCATGCATTAGCACTGGAGGGGGAAGTAGGAGGAGATAGCTCTATGTGACACACATATAAAGTCTTTTTTAAATATTTCATCGTCTGGATTTCAACAGAACCTGATCATTTTTTACGCTCAGGTGTATCACAATATCGATACCAGGACTCAACTACAAAGGATGCAGAAATAGAAGTCACACCCATGCTCTGGTGCCTGAGAAGGCCCAAAGCCCCTCTGCTACATATGGAAACTCCAGTATTATAAGTGGCACATGGTAGTTGGAGTACTCTTTTAGAGATTTTAGCTATGAGGCCCGTGATCATTAAATTACACCTCTGATAAATACCAGCATCATTTTCTGGTCATCTATGGCTATTCTAGACCACTGAAGATTCAATTATTTGATACAGCAGGGAGTATCCTGATATTTAATACAATATATAACATTTATATACCACGATAAAAAAAAGCTGTAAAAAAAAAAAAAAGGCGTTTCTTTTATCTCTTTTCACCTTTATATAAAAAAAAATTCCATTTGTCTGTAGCTAAAGAAGTCTAAAAGTTCACAACAACGCCTTTTTCAATGGAGCCAACAAAGTAGACTAAAGTTATAAAAGGAAACTTATGGGTCACAGCAGCCACATTTCACCGGAGCTCCTTAGAAGAATAAACTCTATTTCTTCTTTACTGATAGAAAAGTCCCGGAAAAGTGACACTAGTGGCCACCTAATACTAATTTAGCTGCAACATTGAACAGGTCTAGAAGATGAACTGGAGACAGATCTCAATATAAAATAATACACATTAATGCACATTTTAAATTAACAAAAATAATTTGTATAAACTTCACATTCTGATGTCAGAGCCTGACAATTATATAGAGATGAGTGGAGCTACGCTGGTACTACTTATCTCTTCCTGCAAACGTCTGCCGGAGATCACTTTTGCTAACCACTGATTGACTGGGATGTAGAGCCCAACCTACACCAAAAGAGAGTAATAGTAGCACACCTCTAAACACCCATTTCTTTTCTATGATCCTTGGGCTAATTTCCCACAGCTTTGTAGGACCTGTGGAGAGGGGATCTCTGCACATAGTCTCACCACCCATTAAAATAAGGGATGCAGCCAACCTAGTCTGGACCCCCATTTCCAGGGGCTCCATAGCAGCTGCCTAGTCCACCTCTATGTTAGGTGTGCCCTTTCAGATGGTGCACACCTTTCGTTTTGAAAAAAAAGATGCTGTTTCATATCAATCAATGGTAGGCAGGAAACCCATTTTGGGTAACGCTGGACGAAGGCATTTTGTCCCTCAATCCTAGTCGCATGACATTCTCTACTTTAAGGGATGAATGATTTATTCGGTGAATTACTATATGCAAGCGAACCGCAGGCGTTTTTTTTATAATTGCTACATGCTGGTATTTTGATGGGATTTCTCAAAATCGCACTACAAAAGTCTTACAGAGGACAACATTGAAATTACTGCTGCAAGCCTGTAATAGCGATTTCCATGTGATTTAGTAGCGGCATTTTGATGTCGCTTTCTGTGTCTGCGTGTGATGTAAAAATAAAGTTAAAAATTTGAAGGAAATAAAAATCGCTGTGAAATCGCTAGTGATTTCCATACAGCGACTTCAATTAAAAGTAGCTTGAAAGTAGCTTGAAAATTGCTTGGCATTTAGTAGCGATTCACAGCCATTTATCTCTAGTGATAAATCGCTCCAGATAAGTCTATGTGTAGCCCTATGATTAGGTTGGGGCTACTCCTAGAGTTTTATCGATCACTAAAAATGAATCGCTATGAAATCGCTGTCCATAGGAATACATTGAGTCTGAAAACTCATTGAACTTGAAAAAGCGTGTTTTTTTTCTTATCGCCACATTCTAAGATAGTAACTACTTTTTTCCTTAATAGAGTAACATGAAAATCTTGGAAATCTCTTGCAAATCATTTATCAATGTGTAGCCCTGGCCCTACTCTTCAAAAAGAGGTTCTCCAGCTCTTGAAGTATGTATCATAAGGAATAATTTGCTTTCTACTATTAGGGCAAAGCCACACGTGGCGGAATTGCTCTTGAATTCCGCTGCGGACACTCCGCAGCGTTAATCCGCAGCGGACCCGTTTCTCCATTGACTTCCACTTCTATTTAGTAGGGTTCGTTTAGACGAAGCGGAAAATTCCGCTGCGGAGCATAGGCTGCGGTGCGGAATTTGGTGTCCGCAGCATGCAATGGATGTTGCGGAGTTGTGGCGGACTGGTTGCGGACTCATGGCGGAATTTCTCCATTGACTTCAATGGAGATTCTAATTTCCGCAATGAAGTCCGCAGCTGTCATGCACATGTTATGTGTGCTGCGGATGCGTCTTGCTTTTTTGACATGACATTTCTTCATTCTGGCTGGACCTATGTATTTCTAGGTCTACAGCCAGACTGAGGAAGTCAATGGGGCTCCCGTAATTACGGGAGCGTTGCTAGGAGACGTCAGTAAATAGTCACTGTCCAGGGTGCTGAAAGAGTTAAGCGATCGGCAGTAACTGTTTCTGCACCCTGGACAGTTACTACCGATCCCAATATACAGCAACCTGTAAAAAAATAGAAGTTCATACTTACCGAGAACTCCCTGCTTCTGTCTCCAGTCCGGCTTCCCAGGATGACGTTTCAGTCTAAGTGACGGCTGCAGCCAATCACAGGCTGCAGCGGTCACATGGTCTGCCGCGTCATCCAGGGAGGTCGGGCTGGATGCCGAAAGAGGGACGCGTCACCAAGACAACGGCCGGTAAGTATGAAATTCTTTTACTTTCACTAGGGAAAGTGCTGTCCCTTCTCTCTATCCTGCACTGATAGAGAGAAGGGAAGCACTTTTACCGCAGTCCGCAGCAGCTAGTCCGCATCAATTTACTGCACATTTTGGGCAGATCCGCCGCAGAATCTGCAACGCAGATTCTGTGCGGCATTGATGCGGACAGTTGCGGAGGAAATCCGCCACGTGTGGTCATGCCCTTAGGGTACGTCCACACAGAAAGTAAACACTGCAGATTTTCCGTGCAGAAATTCCTGCAGAATTTTTGCAAAAAGTGTCAATTTCTGCTTGTGTTTTCTGCAGGATTTTTTGAACTCTCATCCACTTTGCTGCTACTGTAATACGCTGCGGAATTTCTAAACGGAAAATCCGAAGGAAAGTACTGCAGTGTCTGCCCGGTGTGTGGGCGTACCCTAAAGGAACCTCGTGTTTCATGTGGTTATGGAAGTCCTTGGTGAGCTAATATTTTGATAGACTCCACCCGGCCCTCTTAGCTGTGATTGACGGCTAGCTGCACTGTATCTGCATACACAGCAGCCCATCAATCATTGTGAGGAGGATGGGGAGCGCTCTACTCATGAATACAGCGGACCCATAACTTTGAGTCCGGTATATTTTTTTGATCACTCCTATTAGCCACAATAAGAGTCCATTTAATATGCTGTCCTTACCTAGGGCATCATATCAAGGTGACAGATCTGCTTTAATATAACCCAATTGCTCTAACTCAAGAATCCCCGAAACGGGAGAGACAAATCAATAAGTGACAGGTTGTAAGCGGTAACATCAGATGTCCGCCAAGATTCATCATTACCATCTGCTTGTGAGAATGAGCAGTGACTGAAAATCTTTTGGAAGTAAATCAAATTGGTTCTTAATCTCTGAATCCCATAACATCAGAATATTGTCTGGTTTTGGGACGACCACAATCACTTGTTTTGTGACAACATTACAGCGCTGTAGAGAATCAATTAAAATTGTCCGAGCAGAAAGCGGATGATTAAAATGCATTTCTTAAGGATTGACAGCTCTGGCTTCAAATGTTACAGAGTTTGCAAAATTACCTCAAGGCAAGTTTTTGAAGAGGACTACAGAGGGAAAATAATTTTATACATAAAACATTTTTCTCATATAACTACTGCAAAGGGAGAAAGAGATGGATTTTCAGTTACATTCTGTTACAGTTTTGTAAAAAATGTGTGACATATTCACATTTATACTGGAATTCATTTATAAAAAATGTTTTTTAAATGTGCAGACAAGTAGAAGAGTTGCCATTTGGATCTCTGCATTCTTTTCTAAGCTCTGCTTGAAATAGAACAGCTAAAATATGTTGCTATGGACAAGGCCTCCTTTTTTTGTCAGGGCCCCAACTTTTCAGACAAGAGGCATAGCTATAGAGGGTGCAGAGGTAGCAGTTGAATCCAGGCCCTGGTGCCCAAAGACCCCTCTGCATAGTCGCCCACCCACTAAAGTTTAAAGCCCACACACTGTCATGGGCGGCGGGCGGACGCAGTGGCCGATACAAATGAATACTGTAGGCTGGAGGCCACGTTAGGCCTGCCGCCTATAAGGCACTGGGAAGACTCCCTGCGCAGGCTGGCGTGATGACATCACATCATCACGCCGGTCTGCACATGCATCCCGCAAGGGGGCTGCATGCCATTATCGACAAGGGGGCTGTGTGGCGCTATCTACAGGGGGCTGCATGGCGCTATCTACAGGGGGGCTGTGTGGCACTATCTACAGGGGGGTTGTGTGGCACTATCCATGTGGGGGGGCTGTGTTTGGCAGTATCTATAGGGAGGGGGTGTGACGCTATCTACAGGGGGTCTGTGTGGCACTAGCTACAGGGGGTCTGTGTGGCGCTATCTATAGGGGGTCTGTGTGGCGATATCTATAAGGACAGTGATGTAATAGAGGGATTCTTTCATTGATGCCTATAATTGGTGTTTAGAACTGTCTATTTTACCGGTGTCCTTGTAATATTATAGTATTAAAAAAAGTCATTAAAACTAATTTAAAATACATTTTTGGATTCTCTTATTTAGTCGCTATATTAGCGTTTACTGGGGGTATTACTTTTGGTCATCAGATTGCCCACCATTGATGGAGACTCACCCTGCTCCCTAACTGCCCCACTCAGGAGCTGCCAAGACTTAGAGGGAACATTGAAGGAGACACTAGTATTATAAATAATATTAATAATATCTGTAGCTGACATGCAGGGGAGCCACATGTGGCTCATTAGATACTGGTTGGTTAACACTGCTCTAGAGTTTGATTGTTTTTGACATTGTCCTTTTTTTATAATGTGTGTGCTTAGTGTAATATATCATAGTATAGCATCTTTAATTGTATTTTACAATTCGCCACTTGCGGCTCATGAGGTAGTGAATGAATCAAGCAAGCCATAGACATCCAATAATTGTTGACCAATTTTCTCATTAAAGGGGTTTTCCAGGACCTTTATATTTGTGGCCTATTTTTAGGATAGCTCATCAAAATCAGATCGGTGCGGGTACGACTCCCGGCACCCCCACCAATCAGCAACCTTTTTCATGGTTTACCAGGCACGGTGCCATACATGTTGGTCTGGCAGTCCCATAGATATTGGATTGTGGTTTAATAAGATTTAAAACATATATAATGTCTATATGGTAAGCTATGTACCGCACAGACTGAGGAACACGTCAAGCAATAAGGAGGTAAAGCCCGTAATAAGTTGGCTGTAAGTTCATATCCATTGGATTGTTTATTGTTACTTGTGACGATCGCCGATCTCAGGTCACGTCACAGGGGTGAACTACACTACTGAGTTTATTAATTTACCTCATAAATCCACGCCCACCTACTCTAGATGACAGGATTATGCTAAATTACTCCCGTAGTTTCCAACACCCCAATAATTTATACCACAGTATGCTACCACCACCTATACTTATCTAGGCAATAGGGGCCTAAGTCTCTATGTTCCCTTAACACCAGTTCCTATAACACAGGTTATCTAAATTGAACATAAAATACAGGTAACGTTCCTCACCTTCGGAAGATTAAGTTCTGTAAGACTACAAGGAAGAGACTTATAAATATTTCAGATTTAATACACAATAGTGCAGTGCAATACATACAATAGTTGTCAGAATAAAAGATAAAAAATATACATACAGTTACAATGCAATCAAACAGTTTATGAAAATAAAAGGGATAAAAGAAACAGAACAAAACCTTACTGATGTACAGCGGCGATATCCTGGCTGTGGGGACAGCTGAAAATATGGGCAGTCACTCCAACCGAGATATGGATCCCCAACGACTGACACTGACCCTCTCTTCTCATGGCATTTTAAACCCAGTTTTTTCCCTCCAGTTCACTGGCTGGTGATGTCACTGACAGGAGGCTGTTCATATGATAATGAAGGGTACTCCTCCCATTACACAGTTGTATTTCTATAGAGAAACATATAAGTGGTCATGTGTCCTTGCAGGAATCCCCTAGAAATATAATATTACCTGCATTCACCTGTGCAGACATTTACCAACCAGGGCATATCAAACACCACTATAATAGGCCCATGTTTTTAGCCAATAGCCAATCCCAGGTAGTTCCTCTGAGTGTAGGGATCTGAATTTGACATATATATGAGGGCTATTTTCCCTGATCATAACTAGCTATGTGGGTCATTACAAATATAAATTATGACAGGGTTTGCCTTGATGTATCATACTTTCTTTGAACACCATGCCATTCTCCCATGTTTCTCCTGGTCCACAGACAGACACACCACAGGCAACCATTTGCATAGCTTTAGATGTTTGGTCAGGATGTTTGGTCAGCCCTAGTGACAAATCCTTAATCAGCACATCTCGCACCTTGGTGAGGAAAGAGCCAATTAAACATTTGTCAGACAGTGGACATCCTTTGATGGCCAAAGATCTGCATTTCCTATGCAAATCAGATGTATCTTCTGTGTCAGAGGGAGTTATGAAATTACCTCCTAGTAACCTACTTTTGATTCTCTTACCTATAACACCACACCTCCCCCCTTAAGACATGGCATGGGATCATTGATATAGCCATCAATATCCCAAGCCGATCTCCGCAGCTTCCCCCTGGCGCGATAACCCATCTGCGTTGCCATGCTCACTGCCCTTTTTGTGCTGGATAGTGAAATCATATTGTTGCAAGGCTAAACTCCATCTCAGCAGCTTCCCGTTATCACCTGCTACCCTGTGCAACCAACTAAGTGGGTTGTGGTCGGTCACTACGGTAAATCTGCGCCCATAGAGGTATGCCTGTAATTTCTGCAAGGCCCATACAATGGCCAAACATTCTTTCTCTACAGTGGCATACGCAACCTCCCTCGGTAGAAGCTTTCTGCTCAAATACATTATTGGATGTTCATGCCCTTCTGGATTTACCTGGCTGAGCACTGCGCCTAGCCCATAGGCGCTGGCGTCAGTCTGCACCACAAACTTACGAGTGAAATCCGGGCTTTGCAAGACTGGGGAGCTAGCAAGGGCAGCTTTTAAAGCTGACAGAGAACTCTCGCAGTCGGCAGTCCAATTAACTATTTGAGGCTGTTTCTTTTTTGTGAGGTCTGTCAAAGGTTTTGCTAGGGAACTATAGTTAGGAACAAACTTTCTATAGTATCCTGCGGTCCCCAAAAAGGACATAACCTGTTTTTTGGTCTTAGGAGTGGGCCAGGCAGAAATTGCATCAACCTTTCCTGGCTCTGGCTTTAGTGTCCCTCCACCCACCTTGTGCCCGAGGTACTGCACTTCGGTCATGCCGATTTGACACTTTCCAGGCTTGATGGTCAGTCCTGCATCCTGGATACGCCTGAGCACCTGTGACAGGTGGGTCAGGTGATCCTCCCAGGTCTGACTGAATACAGCAATGTCATCCAGGTAAGCGACAGCAAACCCTTCAAACTTCTCTAACAGCTTGTTCACCAAGCGCTGGAATGTGGCAGGAGCATTTTTCATACCAAAGGGCATTACCTTGGACTCATAGAGTCCAAAGGGGGTGATGAAAGCGGACCTCTCCTGCGCTTCCACGGACATAGGGATTTGCCAATACCCCCGACTTAAATCCATAATTGTTAGGTACCGGGCACCGGCTAGCTGATCCAAAAGCTCATCTATGCGGGGCATTGGATACGCATCAAACACAGTGATGGTATTCAACTTCCTGTAGTCCACGCAAAATCGGGTTGTCTTGTCCTTTTTGGGGACAAGCACTACAGGTGATGCCCAGGCACTTTGAGACTCTTGGATCACGCCCAGCCCTAACATTTCCTCTATTTCCTTCTTCATGTCAGCCCTTACTTCTAGGGAAACTCTATAAGCTGCTTGCCTAACAGGTTGGTGATTCCCCGTGTCTACATGGTGAGTTGCTAGCGGAGTTCTCCCAGGTCTCCCTGTAAAAGTGGCAAGGAAGGGGTTAAGTACCTCCTGCAGCTGGAACTTCTGACCCTCAGACAGCTGTGAATTGACTACGGCATCTTCAATGGATCCTATCTCCTTTGCGGAAGCCACTAAATCCAGCAGTGTTTCACTTTCTCCCTCCTCTGGCAAACTGCAGACTGGCAGAGCGCACATATCCCGGTCATAATGCGCCTTGATCATATTCACATGAAAAACTTTGTGTTTCTTGCGAACATGATCGATCGTGACTACGTAGTCCACATCGTTGAGGCGTTGATGAATTGGATATGGGCCTTCCCATGCCGCCTGGAGTTTGTTTTGGGTCATAGGGACCAGTACCCATACCTTCTGACCCACCGCATACACTCTCTCTCGGGCATTCCTATCATACCACCTCTTCTGACTTGCCTGTGCCTGCACCATGTTCTCATGTACTAGGCCTGTCAGTTCCTGCATCCTCTCTCTGAATTTCAAGACATAATCTATCACAGAGACCTCTGGTGTAACCAATTCTCCCTCCCATGCTTCTTTCATGAGATCTAGGGGTCCCCGTACCCTCCTTCCATACAGGAGCTCAAAGGGTGAGAAACCGGTTGATGCCTGCGGTACCTCTCTGTAAGCAAATAGCAGGTGCGGGAGATAACGCTCCCAGTCTCGCCCTTGGGACGCCACAAGCATTCGTAGCATCTGCTTGAGGGTCCCGTTAAACCTTTCACACAGACCATTAGTCTGAGGATGGTAAGGGCTGGCCACCAGGTGTTGCACCTGTATTTTCTTACAGAGGCACTGCATCAAATTTGACATAAACTGGGTCCCCTGATCTGTGAGCATCTCCCTGGGAAATCCTACACGGGAAAATATGGTCAGAAGGGCGTCTGCTACCTTATCAGCCCTGATGGAGGATAATGCTATTGCTTCTGGGTAACGTGTGGCATAATCCACTACCGTCAGGATAAAGCGCTTTCCAGAACTGCTGGGTATGGCCAAGGGCCCTACCAGATCCACAGCAATCCGTCGAAAAGGCTCATCAATTATGGGCAAAGGAATGAGGGGGGCCCGGTGCACAGGTCCCGACTTCCCCATCCTTTGGCACACAATACAGGAACGGCAGTAATCTGTCACATCATTCCCCAGGCCAGGCCAGTAAAAGTTGTGTTTTAGACGACTCTTAGTCTTACTTATCCCTAGGTGACCAGCTAGTGGTATCTCATGAGCCACCCGCAGGAGTTGTTCCCTGAACTGACGTGGCACCACTAGTTGCCTGTCTTTTAATACATCCTGCTGGGGGTCAGTGGAAATACTTTGTCTATACAGTCTCCCCTGGTCCCAGGTTATTTTTTCAGTGTCCCCCTCCTCTGGGGTCCGATCAGCCAGCTGTCGCAGCTTCTGCAGACTATCGTCAGTGCGTAGGGCCGTCTGAAACAACTGACATTCTGCGTCTGTACTGGCTGATAGCAACACATTCTGACTAAGTTCTGCCGCTGGCTGCGGGCTGTCAGCTGTCCCCACTTCCTCTGCAGCAGACACAGTAGGGGGCCCAGAACCCAGGTTTGTGTTACAGGCACCCTGACTGCGTGTCACAGGAGAAATGGACACAACCTTCTCCCCGTCTTGGTGAACTGGTGTGTGTGTGCATGTGACAGGGATTTCATGCATGTTTATGACGTTTCCCGCTACTAAATCTACACACAAATCATTATCTGACGCTATACAATCACCTACATCATTGCTAGTTATACAGTCTATATCCAATGCATTGTTAGATGAGTCTAGGCTATCACTAAGCACAGTAACATTATGTAAGTCTATAACATTGCTGGACACAGGGTCATCACATTCCATAGTATTGACAGTTTCATTATTATCATATACTACCTGCGGTGACACACATGGGGCAGCAAGTACGCTAGAGTCCTCCTCAAGGTCTGAAGAAATATATCTGGAGACTAAACGTCCCAGATCGGTTCCTAGTAACACATTAGTGGGGATTTTATCCGTCACTCCCACATCCATCATCCCTCTTCCCGCCCCCCAATCCAGGTAAACTCGTGCCATGGGTAAGGCCGGGATCAGACCACCAACTCCAGAAACAGTTAGAGTTTTTCCTGGGATAATGTCTTCTGAAGAAACAAGCTCTGGGTGGACAAGAGTCATTTCGGCACCAGTGTCCCTCAGTCCCATGGTAACCGTCTTGCCCACAGTGACCGCTTGTAAATTGTCACAAGATGCCCTCTCCCTCCCACCCACAAACAAAACTGCTGGGGACAAAATAGATGGTTTGGGCAAAGGGGTAGTTTTCCTCTTCTCTGGGCAAGCAGTGCTGATATGCCCCACTTGGTTGCATCCAAAACACCTGCGATTATCAACAGCAGGCCTGGGAAGTGGGGCAGGGGCAACACCTCCTGGTGATCTGCGAGTAGGGGCAAAAGTGTTAATAGGGGGCTTTCCCCCTTTCCAGCCTGGAACAGCAGGCTTTCGCGCCTCTGGCGCTCTGTTGGCGGCATATACATCCGCTATCTGGGCAGCTTTATCCAGGGTCTTGGGCTCACGGTCCAAAATAAACTGTCGTACTTCCATAGGACAGGTGTGGAGAAACTGGTCCAGGATCATCAGATCCTCCAAATCTTCAAAGGTGTTGACAGCTAATCCCTCCGTCCACTGCCTGAAGTGGTTCTTTAGTCCATCGGCCAGGTCTGAGTAACTGTCAGTACCCGTGCGCTGCAAAGCCCGAAATCGCTTCCTGTATACCTCTGGGGTGAGGTTAAATCGTTGGATTAAGGCCTTTTTAATAGCCTCATAATCTTGATCGATAGTTGTGGGCAGGGCTGCAAACACCTCCAGAGCTTTGCCTTTCAGCCCTGGAGTCAGATACTTAGCCCAGTCTGCAGGTGGCAGTTGGAATTGTCGGCAGACCTTTTCAAAACCTTTTAGATAAACATCCAGATCACCGTCTTTCTCCATGACAGGGAAACGCTCTAGACGGGGTTTAAGGTTGACTGTGTCCGTGGGCTCACCCTGAGGTGAGGATGAAGCACTTGGCAGCTGCATTTGGGTCAACTTGAGCTGGTACTCCCGCTCTGCCTGGCGTTCTGCATACTCTCGCTCCGCTTGACGTTCTGCAAACTCTCGATCTGCTTGGCGTTGTGCAGCTTCTCGCTCTGCTTGGCGTTGTGCAGCTTCTCGCTCTGCTTGGCGTTGTGCAGCTTCTCGCTCTGCTTGACGTTGTGCAGCTTCTCGCTCTGCTTGACGCTCTTGCATCACCAGTTGCATTCGCATATCTGGATCACAGTTGCCCATCTGCTGGAGGATTAGAGAAAGAGAAGACTCCATACCGTTTTGAGACCTGGTACTGCCATGCCCAGCCAGATCCTGACTAGAGTCTCCTGTCTGTTCCTCTGAGGCTGAAGTTTCCCGCTCTGGTCCCACGGAATGGTGGAGCTGTGTATCATCTGCCACCAATGCTTGGATCAGATCCGCTTTACTTTTGTTCATTCCGTCCAGCCTTCTCTCCTCACAGAGGACTAGCAGTTCATCTTTCCTCTTATTTCTATACACCTCTGCCATCTTATCAGTGGTTTTTAAAAATAAAAGAAAGAAAAGAAAAAACAAGAAGGGGAAGGGAAACTGTTTTGCACGTGTGTATGTTAGCTGACAAATAGTATGCACTGAGTTCTTCCTTGTGGACTGTTGTATTCTTTTCAAGGATACTCCAGCCCTTAAGTGTAAAGGTTAATTTCTTAAACAAAACACTTAACGTCTTTAACAGTGTAAATGACAATAACACTATCCCACCGCTGTGCCACCAATCTGTGACGATCGCCGATCTCAGGTCACGTCACAGGGGTGAACTACACTACTGAGTTTATTAATTTACCTCATAAATCCACGCCCACCTACTCTAGATGACAGGATTATGCTAAATTACTCCCGTAGTTTCCAACACCCCAATAATTTATACCACAGTATGCTACCACCACCTATACTTATCTAGGCAATAGGGGCCTAAGTCTCTATGTTCCCTTAACACCAGTTCCTATAACACAGGTTATCTAAATTGAACATAAAATACAGGTAACGTTCCTCACCTTCGGAAGATTAAGTTCTGTAAGACTACAAGGAAGAGACTTATAAATATTTCAGATTTAATACACAATAGTGCAGTGCAATACATACAATAGTTGTCAGAATAAAAGATAAAAAATATACATACAGTTACAATGCAATCAAACAGTTTATGAAAATAAAAGGGATAAAAGAAACAGAACAAAACCTTACTGATGTACAGCGGCGATATCCTGGCTGTGGGGACAGCTGAAAATATGGGCAGTCACTCCAACCGAGATATGGATCCCCAACGACTGACACTGACCCTCTCTTCTCATGGCATTTTAAACCCAGTTTTTTCCCTCCAGTTCACTGGCTGGTGATGTCACTGACAGGAGGCTGTTCATATGATAATGAAGGGTACTCCTCCCATTACACAGTTGTATTTCTATAGAGAAACATATAAGTGGTCATGTGTCCTTGCAGGAATCCCCTAGAAATATAATATTACCTGCATTCACCTGTGCAGACATTTACCAACCAGGGCATATCAAACACCACTATAATAGGCCCATGTTTTTAGCCAATAGCCAATCCCAGGTAGTTCCTCTGAGTGTAGGGATCTGAATTTGACATATATATGAGGGCTATTTTCCCTGATCATAACTAGCTATGTGGGTCATTACAAATATAAATTATGACAGGGTTTGCCTTGATGTATCATACTTTCTTTGAACACCATGCCATTCTCCCATGTTTCTCCTGGTCCACAGACAGACACACCACAGGCAACCATTTGCATAGCTTTAGATGTTTGGTCAGGATGTTTGGTCAGCCCTAGTGACAAATCCTTAATCAGCACATCTCGCACCTTGGTGAGGAAAGAGCCAATTAAACATTTGTCAGACAGTGGACATCCTTTGATGGCCAAAGATCTGCATTTCCTATGCAAATCAGATGTATCTTCTGTGTCAGAGGGAGTTATGAAATTACCTCCTAGTAACCTACTTTTGATTCTCTTACCTATAACACCACATTACTGATGAAAAACATTTTAATGAATTAAACTCCCATTGTAATCAGATCCTTTCACATGCCTTTTTATATATTCACAAGACCTACTACCAAGGTGGTGTGGGTTGGATGGGTATGCAGCCTAAGGGTATGTTCACACAACTTAGCAAAATACGTCTGAAAATACGGAGCTGTTTTCAGGCGAAAACAGCTCCTGATTTTCAGACGTTTTTGTAGCAACTCGCGTTTTTCGTGGCGTATTTTACGGACGTTATTGGAGCTGTTTTTCAATGGAATCAATTAAAAACGCCTCCAAAAACGTCCCAAGTAGTGACATGCACTTCTTTTTTGCGGGCATCTTTTTACGCGCCGTCTTTTGACAGCGACGCGTAAAATTACACCTCGTGGGAACAGAACACCGTAAAACCCATTGAAAGCAATGGGCAGATGTTTGTAGGCGTAATGGAGCCGTTTTTTCAGGCGTAATTCGAGGCGTAAAATGGCCGAATTACGTTTGAAAACAGTGCGTGTGAACATACCCTTAGTGATAATTGTTAACCCCTTAAGGACGCAGCCTAGTTTGGGCCTTAAGGCTCAGAGCCCATTTTTCAAATCTGACATATTTCACTTTATGTGGTAATAACGTGGGAATGCTTAAACCTACCCAAGCGATTCTGAGATTGTTTTCTCGTGACACATTGGGCTTCATGTTCGTGGTAAAATTTGGTCGATATATTCAGTGTTTATTGGTGAAAAATTGCAAAATTTAGAGAAAATTTTGAAAAAATTGCATTTTTCAGAATTTAAATGCATCTGCTTGTAAAACAGACGGTTATACCACCCACAATAGTCACTAGTTCACATTTCCCATATGTCTACTTTAGATTGGCATAGTTTTTTGAACATTCTTTTATTTTTCTTGGACGTTACAAGGCTTAGAACATAAACAGCAATTTCTCATATTTTTAAGAAAATGTCAAATGCCTTTTATTTAAGGTACCTGTTCAGTTCTGAAGTGGCTTTGAGGGGCCTATGTATTAGAAACCCTGATAAAACACCCCATTTTAAAAACTAGACCCCTCAAAGTATTCAAAACAGCATTTAGAAAGTTTATTTAACCCTTCAGGCATTTCACAGGAATTAAAGCAAAGTGGAGGTGAACTTTGCAAATTTCATTTTTCTTGCGGAATTTCAATTTTATTCATTTTTTTTTCTGTAACACAGAAGGTTTTACCAGAGAAACACTACTAAATATGTATTGTCCAGATTCTGCAGTTTTTAGAAATGTCCCACATGTGGCCCTACTGCGCTCGTGGACTAAAACACAAGCCCTAGAAGCAAAGAAGCACCTAGTGCATTTTGAGTCCTCTTTTTTTATTAGAATATATTTTAGGCAGCATGCCAGGTTTGAAGAGGTGTTGAGGTGTCAAAACAGTAGGAATCCCCCAATAGTAACCCCATTTTGGAAACTACACCCCTCAAGGAATTCATTTATGGTTGTATTTACCATTTTGACCGCACAGTTTTTTCACAGCACGTATTTGAATTGGGCTGTGAAATGAAAAAAATGTAATTTTTTCCAATAAAATGTCATTTGTGATCAAAATTTCTTATTTTCACAGGGAACAAAATACCCCATTTGGTTGCCCAATTTGTCCTTAGTGTGGCAATACCCCATATGTGGTGATAAACTGCCATTTGGGCCCATGGGAGGGCTCAGAAGGAAAGGAGCGCTATATGTTTGTTGGAGTCCAGATTTTGCTGGATTGGTTTTCGGGTGCCATGTCGCATTAGCAGAGCCTCAGGGGTATCAAAGCAATGGAAACCCACCAAAAGTGACCCCATTTTGGAAACTACACCCCTCAAGGAATTCATTCATGGTTGTTGTTTGCATTTTGAGCACACAGTTTTTTCACAGCACCTATTTCAATTGGGCTGTGACATTAAAAAAATGACATTTTTTCCAATAAGATGTAATTTTTTATCAAAATTTCTTATTTTCACAGGGAGCAAAATGCTCAATTTTGTTGCCCAATTTCTTCTGAGTGCAGCAATACCCCATTTGTGGCAATAAACTGCCGTTTGGGCCCATGGGAGGCCTCAGAAGGGAAGGAGCGCTGTGTGTTCTTTGGAGTGCAGATTTTGCTGGTTTGGTTTTCGGGTGCCATGTCGCATTTGCAGAGCCCCAGAGGTATCAAAGCAATGGAAACCCACCAGAAGTGACCCCATTTTGGAAACTACACCCCTCAAGGAATTCATTTATGGGTAATGTGACGCTTTAGACCCCATAGTTTCTTCACAGAACTTATTTGAATTGGGATGGGAATTAAAAAAAAAGATATTTTTTCCAATAATATGTCATTTTAGCTCAAAAATTCTTATTTTCACAAGAAATAAAATACTCAATTTTGTTGCCCAATTTGTACTGAGTGCGGCAATACCCCATTTGTGGCGATAAACTGCCGTTTGGGCCCATGGGAGGGCTCAGAAGGAAAGGAGCGCTGTGTGTTCTTTGGAGTCCAGATTTTGCTGGATTGGTTTTCGGGTGCCATGTCGCATTTGCAGAGCCCCAGAGCTATCAAAGCAATAGAAACCAATCACAAATGACCCCATTTTGGAAACTACACCCCTCAAGGAATTCATTTATGGGTGTTGTGACTATTTTGACCCCATAGTTTTTTCACAGAACTAATTTGAATTGGGCTGGGACTGAAAACAAAATTATTTTTTTCAAATAATATGTAGTTTTGGCTGAAAATTTCTTATTTTCACAAGAAACAAAATACCCCATTCTGTTGCGCAATTTGTTCTGAGGGCCGCAATACCCCATTTGTTGTGATAAACTGCCGTTTGAGCCCATGGGAGGGCTCAGAAGGAAAGGACCACCATTTGGCCTACTGGGGATTTTGTAGTGTGAAGTCATGTATGCAGAAGCACCTGAGGTACCAGTACAGTTGAAACCCGCAAGAAGTGACCCCGTTTTAAAAACTACACCCTTAAGGCATTCATCTAGAGGTGTAGTGAGCATTTTTACCGGAGACCTACACCCCATAAACTGTAATGTGGGTTCTCCCGGGTATGGCAATACACTACATGTGGCTGTTATCAGCTGCCTGGGCACACAGCAGGGCTCAGAGGGGAAAGACGAGGGGGGATAAGCTGTGCGGAGTGCATCAGGGTAAGTAAAATTGGGGTAAATTATAAACCAAGGGATGTATGATAAATTTTAAAACACTCTTTCATACAGAGCTCTGGTAATTCGGGACACGTGTCACATTAATATATTGTGTCATCCCTTATCGCCCTCTTATAGCAGACTTTGCACCTCTTTTGACTTTTTCCCTTCTTGCCAGTTTGGGGAACTTCGCCTGGAAAGTGTTGCCGCCCTGGTACGATGCGTGTGGCCCCGCTTCCAGAAGTACTGGGTGCCCACCCTTCTTGGTCCCTAAAGATTAGGTTCTTGATAATCACCTCTTGAAATTCCTGGAAAGTTCCCGTCTGGCCTGCACATCGACGTAGCACGTACGCATTGTACAAAGCCATCTGTATGATGTGCATGGCCAGCTTCTTATACCACACCGCATGGCGCTGTAGGGCTTCAGGGCTTGATCTTACAAGTCCATCCCTCCCATGTACCTATTGTAGTCCAGGATGCAGTCTGGTTTGGGGGTGGCCTTTCCTTTATATATCCTAAACCTGTAGGTATACCCTGATGCACTCTCGCAGCCTATATACATCTTCACGCCATACCTTGCCCTCTTACCCGGCAGGTACTCGCGGAATTGAACCCTCCCTTTAAAATGTACCAGGGACTCATCAATAGAAATACACTTCTCGGGGTGTATGCTGGGGAAAACCAGGCACTGGAACAGTCTAATAGGGGTCTCCGTTTATACAAACGGTCAAAACTGGGGTCATCTCGGGGTGGGCACGGCTCATTATCAGTATAATGTAAAAAGCGAAGTATTGCCTCATTTATTTATTTTTTTAGGTTCCAGTTCAGTTCTGAAGTTGCTTTGAGGGGCCCATATATTAGAAACCCCTATGAAATACCCCATTTTAGAAACTAGACCCCTCAAAGTATTCACAACAGCATTTAGAAAGTTTATGAACCCTTTAGGTGTTTCACAGAAATTTAGAGCAAAGTAGAGGTTTAAATATTTTTTTTTGTCAGAAAATCCTCTTTATACCATTTTTTTTATAACACAAAAGGTTTTACCAGAGAAACGCAAATTAATACCTATTGCCCAGATTCTGCAGTTTTGAGAAATATCCCACATGTGGCCCTAGTGCGGTAATGGACTGAAGCGCCGGCCTCCGAAGCAAAGGAGCACCTAGTGGATTTTGAGGCCTCTTTTTTATTTTGAAGAGGTCTTGTGGTGCCAAAACATTGGGAACCCCCCAAAAGTGACCCCAATTTGGAAACTAGACCCCTTGAGGAATCCATTGCAGTTTTCTTGGGGTGCATGCGGCTTTTTGATCAGTTTTTATTCTATTTTTAGGTGGCGCGGTGACTAAAAAACAGCAATTCTACTATTGTGTTTTTATTCTTTTTTTTTACAGCGTTCACCGTGCGCTATAAATAAAATATTCACTTTATTCTGCGGGGCGATACGATTACGGTGACACCAGATGTTTATAGTTTTTTTTTATGTCTTATGGCGTTTGCACAATAAAATACGTTTTGTAAAAAATCATTCACTTTTTGTGTTACCTTATTCTAAGAGCCATAACGTTTTTATTTTTCAATCAATCAAGCCGTGCGAGGACTTATTTTTTGCGTAACGAACTGTAGTTTTTATCAGAACCATTTTTAGGTACATGCGACTTTTTGATCTCTTTTTATTCCATTTTTTGGGAGGTGAAGTGACCAAAGAATTGTGATTGTGGTACTGTTTATTATTATTTTATTTTACGGCGTTCATCGTGCGGGATAAATAACGAAATAGTTTTGTAGTTCAGGCCGTTACGGACGCGGCGATACTAATTATGTATCGTTTATTTGTTTGTTTATATATTTTTATTAATAATAAATGACTGATAAGGGAAACAGGGGGATTTTTACTTTTATTACTTTTAAATCTTTTATTTAAAACTTTTTTTTTACTGTATTACTTTGTCCCACTAGGGGACTTGAGGGCAGGAGGCCCTGATCGCTATTCTAATACACTGCACTACATGCGTAGTGCAGTGTATTAGAACTGTCAGCTACTCACTGACAGCAAGCATAGTGGGTCCTGACGTTGTCAGGACCCACTAGGCTTCCGTCTATGGCATAGCCGGACGCCATTGTTTGGTGTCCGGTTGCCATAGTCACCATCGCCGGCCGCTATCGCGTAGCAGGCCGGCGATGGCAGCTTAACCCCTAAAAAGCCGCGATCTCTATAGAACGCGGCTTTTAAGGGGTTAATCAGCGGGGACACAGCGATCGGTCCCCGCTGTAGGAGCTGTGACAGCTGTTGAACAAGACAGCAGCGTCACAGCTCCTGTATGTGTCGGGAGGACGGCCGAAACGGCCGTTACTCCCGTGACGTACTATTATGTCATGGAGCGCGAACGATACAGCTGCCATGACGTAATAGTACGTCAAGGAGCGGGAAGGGGTTAAGGAAGAGGTGGAAGCAAGCCTCTCTGCCTTGGCCAGTCTATTGAATCTGCTAACTATTCAGCAAGTTTGGGCATAAGGGACACAGCATTTTTTTGTTTTTGCCTCAATTCACTCCCGCCAGTCATAACTTTTTTGTATTTTTACTTTGATGTAGCTGACGGCTTGTTTTTTGTCGAAAAAGTAAAATTTTTCAGCTGTAGCATTTTACATATGCATAATTATTTAACTTTTACAGTTTTAATGATGTTCATCAAGACCTGTTATGTACTCATAGAAGACCTGGGGCTTTTGTAAGGTCCCCAGTTGCCATAGCAATCCATTGGTACCACATACTTGCGGGTTTGACAAAGGGAGGTTCCTTCCTGAGTTGACACCCTTGGATGACACAGCTGCTATGAACCATGGCATCTAAGGTTTTTATCGTCCGAGATCGGATGTATCTCTGATCCCAGCCGTTAATGCGGGATGTTGGGTGTAAGTTATAGATGGGTTCCACAGGTGATGCTGTGGTCACAATTTCTAAACCTACGATATAACTGGGCCATTTGTGTGCTGCACTATGCGTGAACTACTTCCCGGCTGTGCCATGTATGTATTGTGTTGTGCGGATAGCAGTTAAATCAGGGCTAAGCAAACTGAGTCTTTCCCCCGGGTAATGGAACGTCTAGTTCCTCCATCTATAGGTATGTTATCATTGAGTGGATAAATACAGTATACGTGGATTTTTGATTCATGTCTGTTATTGGCAATATATTGTAACATTATCTACAAACGACTAAAATGGATTTATGTAATTATTTTAATCACATAATTATACATGTTCTCAATCCTTTGTCTTGTCAAGAAGAGAGGAAGATCTCTCATTATTTAGTTGAAAATAATGTGAGAATATGTGATAGATCACGTGCCCATTGTCGGTGCCTTTATTTATTTTACATGATAAGTATTCTGAACACCAAAACTGGCAGACGGCAATTCTCCTGACTTCTTGGTTTGAAAGTCTGCCAGATACAAGCCCATTTTCAAGGACTGCTGAGAGCGTTTGCAGTTACTCACCAAATGGCAGCCAATTTTTGTGCGAGACACTTCTAATTGAAACGGAAATGTGTGTAATTTTGCATGGTCTATAGGTTGTTATTTTCATATGTGGCTATTCTTAGTTATGTGGACTCACCTCATCTCCCTCTTTAACCAGAAACAGGTTTTGTTTTTTTAACTTGTTGACATTTAAATTGAAACCGGGAAAGAACGTAAAATGCAGAACACAATCCACTCTTATAACCACATAAATCCTAGCGAGACAGTTACAGAATCTGCGCTCAACTAGACAATTGCCAGACAACCTTCTTGTTTGGAAAGAAAGGTCCGAATTGCCAAAAAAGTGTATAAAGATTAAATTGTTTATATACAAATAAATTTTAAAAAACGTAAACTATTTTTTTTTTACGTTTCTCATTCTAAAAATGCAGCTTTGTATTGCAAATATTTTTTTTATTAGCTAGACATTTATTAAGATATTTTTCCTAGTTGCTTACTTGACATGAATATTTATGCACCATAAGCCATGGACCACCAGTGACAGGCCACCTATAGAGAGTTTTACAAGTGCCAATTTATTGTCAAGCTATTGAGTGTCTTTTTCCTCATTTACTCAATTATAACACAGATGGTATTCATATTCAGTCCAGAGTTATGTATTTTGATGTTTTCTATGGTTTAGAGCCTTTCATGCTACACAGTGGCTTTCCTACTCTTCTCACACAAGGTGACTCTTCAAAATACGTTCACATTTTTCTTCCTGTAAAAACTGCTCATGACAGATCTTACTAATTTCTGTGGGACTCAATCTGATGCCACGTGCCAGTACAAGTCCCATTATCATCAGTAATTTGTTTTTCAGGATCCATAATGATCTTTTTTTTATTAGTGTGCTCTATGGGTGACAAATTGAACAAACTTTTAAATTAATGCTAACTCAACTTGGTATCCGTTTTTCAATTCAGTTGAGCAAAAAAAATGTATGTGTAGATATATTTTATGGCTGATTTCATGTTGTCTTAATATGTCACATTTTAGGGTTCATTTTATGGTAGCAACTCACGGACCCCCACAGATCTATAAGACAGTTCAATATGGAAGTTGGATATTTAGAACGGGATTGGATCCCTCAGTAGAAAGCCAAGAAACCTCAAAGATTATGTAGGGAAAAGGTTTACTTGATCTTTCTTGCCTGGATCCAATCCCATTTTGGCACCTAATATATGGCTATATTGCATCTGTCTGAATGCGGCTTAACTTCGTGGTAAAGCTTGTATTCATTTTTTATTTTAATACTTCATAGTTCTGCATAGTTCCTATGTTGTAGATCTAGACAATGAGGATAGTTTATAAAAACTGGCACAATGAAAACTGGATATGAACATAACAGCCTATCAAATTCAAAGATTGTTATGGGCATCACCTCCGCTTTTCTTTTAGACTAATTTTTCTGAATAAGCGCCAATTAGATTTAAAGCTGTAGTAAATGTTAGGCTGTGTAGCACCGGCGGCTGCGGGTCTCACTCATCCCAGCGGCGCCAGTTTGCTAATCCGCTTTGCTGGCATCTCCCTGCCCAGGCACGCAAGTCCACTCTGCTCTCTCCTCCTCCCCCGGCCTATGCCCCTAGGATGCGCTTGCGCGCTCATCCCAGCTCTTAAAGGGCCAGCGCACGCACCAGGAATATTGACCCCAGCCTATCCCCGCACATCCTGACCATTTTTGGAACTCTGACATTGCTCAGGCACTGAGAAAGTGAGCAGTTATAACTCAGTTAGTCTGTGAAGGTTCCGTATACAGTGTCTGTGATGAGTCCAGTGTCCATGACGAGTCCATTATCAATGTCTGTGACAAGTCCAGTATCCGTGACGAGTCAAGTGTCCGTTACGAGTCCAATATCCACGTCCAGTGTACCGATAATTCAGCACAAACCAGCGTCCGATAATCCAGTACAAGCCAGTTTATGATAATCCAGCTCAAGATTACCTTCAGTAATCCAGCACCAGCCTGCCATCAAGGTACCATTGACAAGTGACTGTCCTATACTTGTCTGGCCAGCTGCTTCTCCATTACAGAGGGGTAGCCCAGTGGGTCCACTTTCCGAATGGATGTTACAGGCTGCCCACGCACTTAGCTGTTTGGGCCATGCTGCTGGAAATTGCAAGGCATAATCAGCATGCAGATTAACACAAATTGCAGCGGTTTGGCTATGTTTTTTATTTATCCACACAGTAAATACATGTAAAATACATGGTTTTTATATGTCTTATCTGCTTCACCTGTACTTGACGCTGTGTTCGAAAACCGCCTAACAAAACTGTGGCACTTCACAGTAAAACTGTGAGCAGTGTGGCAACAACCGCATCTTGGCCACATGTGTACAGGTACCCTTTAGAGGAGGAACCAGTCATTCCTATGCATGGTTGACTCAACTGGGACTCGGCGTTTTGAGTATTTGAAAACCAGTATATCTAGAGTGGATTCAGGACGGGAAATATAAATCAAATTCGATTGTCTGCCTATGCGATCAACATTCAAGCAATGCATTGAGGCATGTCAATGACTAAAATAGTAACCATTGAGGTTTTTTTATATCATTTTTCTTTTTTTATATTTTAGATATTTTCTTGTATTTTGTTTCTTTTTTTATTCTATAGTTTTGTTTCTGTGTTATTTCCAAAGGGCTGAATTTTTATCTAGGTGTTAAGAAAAACACTAGCTTCTATGTTTAAAGCTTTTTCTTAGAATTGACAGCATGATCCACCAGGGACTGAAGATGAATGCTTTCACACCTGATAAGGCTCTTGAATATACTGTAACACTGCCTATGTTCATCATCCTCCATTGATCATATTCTCTGTTGAAAGATACAAATGGACCTGCAACCATTGTTATAATCACATAAACAAATGGTCTCTGGTGATGTTACAGACATATATTGGCCTAAAAAAAGATTTCCTTCAAGCCAGAAAATAGAATATATTTATAAAACTTTAATTTTGTTGAAAAAAAATTAACTCTTAGGTCTTTGTCTCAACAATCTGACGCCTACTGAGAGAATTTGGCTGTGACAGGTTCCAGAAAAGAAAAGTTAGTACTCTAATGATTCCTCATTTTCAATCTCATAGTGTGTATTTTAAATAGTCTTCTGCTGCTTCCCTTTCATACACTGGTCAGTGGGAAGTCCTGTTGCCACAGAGTTAATTTCTTAGTTCAGGAAACTAAACAAAGGCCATGTCAGAGTTAATAAAGGTACATCTGACATGCACCAAAAAAGAGGAAAGCATTTACTACCAGCTGGAGTTCCCCGTAATTACTCCTGGCTGCCCTACAGCGGAATTTGACAATTGTCTTGTGAGACTAAAAGATGCAGAAAGCATAAAAACCTATAAAGTAAATGGAAATTTGTAAGCTTGAGCGGCTGTATCCTCTGATTCCCGCTTTTACCTTACAAACATGAACTGAAATTCACACAATAGGAGCAATTTGCAAATGTGTCGCTCTAATCATCCTTGATTTGTAAGGCTTGGCAAAAAAAATTTAGGCAGTTTTCAAATGTTTATAATTTTTATCATTTATTTACTGAGATGTTTGCATTATATAATTAGTAAATCAGAAACGCTATCAGCTTCAGAGTCATTGCCCATTCAATGAGTAGAGTAAACAAGATTAGTGGCAGCGATGGTGAGTAATGCATTGGACATATAAAGAAGAGAATTTTTGAAGGTTGCACCTACATGGGGACTGTGTGAGTCAACAGGGGACACTGGGAGAGAGTATACAGGTTTATGCTTATCTTATGATGAACACAACAAATCCTCATCAGCAGGCAAAGTATTGAACGGCTACAAGATAGAGAATCCATTAGAAAACTTTGCAGAACATTGCTTAGAATTGGGTTTACCGTATGTGTTTGGTAGATTCGCATGATAAAGTGGATTTAATAAGGCTCTATTCACACTGGGGTCACGGTATTATAACAGAAGCCATGACACAATAATGGATGTTTGTAGTGTTTATATGGGTGGTGGTGACTGCCTCCATCTTGGTCGTGCTCTCCTCCCACCTGTCCTGGGATGTTTTTCATTAGAATAGAATAAAACTGGTTCCTACCTATCCTAAACTCACTGTGGACTCAGTCCCAAGAGAGAGGCAAGTCTCATATTTTAGGGATATAATGTTCAGTGTAGGGACCCCCTTGTCGTAGCAGATGGGCTCGCACAATTTTATCAAACTGAGCGCCAAGTACCTCACATTTATAAACATATCAATTATAGCAGTAATGCAATTAAAATAATAAAAATACATAGTAAATATAAAGTAGCGCCTGCAGTGTGCATGTGCATTATTTTGTTACTGACAATAATGGATCTGTCTTACCATGCATCCAAATATATTGGACAGACCCTATTGACTTATAATGGTGTTCGTCAAGATTTCCGTTATATTGCAGTGAAGGATAGCACTGCCTGCTGCAAGTCTGCCAGCAGATGGAAATATTGTGGGTAGAAGGTTATCAACAAAGTATGCAATTTAGCTTGCGCCTTGAAGAACATGACTCATTTTAAAGACTTCAATAGCGTTAACTAAGAACTATGTGTAGGTAAAATGAGTGGGCTGTGCACTGCAAATTGCTCTGGTTACACTTATGGTGAAACTAGAGGTTCCCCAATCCTATGTTCTGGTATGAGACATGTCCAAACACAGGATTTGTCTGGGTCTGTGAAACAAGTCACCCACCAGTGACTGGATATAAGGGGCTGCAGTGCTCAGCATAACTCAAGCATTTCTGTATCACCGACCGATGTCACTAGAGGGGGTTTTACACCGGGCAATTATCGGGCAGACAAGCATTCACAGATAATTGTTGCCGATAATTGCCCTGTCTAAACCGAGCAACGATCAGCAGATGAACAAGCAAACCCTCGTTCGTACGTTTTAAAAAAGTAAAATATTATCGTTGTCGGCAGCACATCTCCCTGTGTAAACAATGAGACGCGCTGTCGACATGATGATAATGGATGGGGACGAGCGATCGGAGTAACGACCGTTCATCCCCATCCATAGCTCCTTGTGACAGGGGCAGACAAGCGCCTTCATTCTAGAATTTTGTTGGGGGCTCAGCTCACGCATACCTACTCTCCTATCTGTCTAAATGACATATCAAAAAATAACTAAAGAGGATCTTTAACTTTAACCCTTGAACAAACTGTCAGGCTAGATTCACATGAGCGTATCAGATTCACGCGCGTGAAAAACGCATGTGAATCTGGTCCGTAATGCATCAGTGTGCTTTGCGAGTGGCATGCGTTATTCACGCACTCGCAAAGCACATTTATTTATTTTTTTCAATTGAATCGATGCGTAAATCACGCAAAGCACACCTATTGACTTCAATTGGTGATAGTTGCGTGAAAAACGCACCAATATAGGACATGCAGTGAGTTTTACACAACAGACAGACGCTGCGTGAAAACTCCTGCATGTGTGAATTGCTCCATTGAAATAAATGGGTTCCTGTGCTGTGCATGATTTCCACGCATAGCACACGGACGAGTTTTCCATCAGCAAAGAAAGATTTTCCATCGGCAAGAAAAGATTTCCCATCGGCAAATCTGCAGTAAAAATCCATAGCAGAAATCCACGGCTGACACTCAGATTTCTGCTGGGAATTGGCCTGTGCATCCGCACGCAGATGAGCCCTATTGTAATTGAATAGAGCTAATCCGCGGCTTTACAGCGCAGAATCTACGGTAAAAATTAACATGCTCACAATTTTAACACCTGCACTGCATTCATTATTCTGGACGTGTAAATGGGTCGTAAAATGACCCATTCACATGCATTGCCGGCGGAATATTACCTAATTCCGTCAGGATTTGGGCACGGAATCCTGAACGTGTGAACATAGTCTAGTCACACTGGTCTCCTCATATGGGGAAGATTAACTTTTTGGGCACCCCAGGCACCAGGGCCTTGATGCGACTGCAACCCTATAGTGGGAAACTTTTGCATGTATTCACCGTGATACATTTTCCAGTGTAGCCCTAGCCTGCCTTTCACAAAGTAATGCAGTTCCTATATGTTTTCCTTGTTTTTCTATTTTTCTGCCAGGCTCTCATCCCACACTTTAAAATACCCATAACATTTTACTTGTTTTAAAAAAGAAACTGCCCCTATGTATTGTGCTTGCCTCCCTGACACAATGAAATGACATTATGAGGCTAGTAGCGTGAGATGGGAATATATTATTTGTACAATGCCATGCAATATGTTGTCACTATCTAAATAATGAATAATTAATGTGCACAAATCAATGTCTTCACTTATTTAGTGGTTTTAAGGTACACACATTTTTAAGGGCATAGATGTCTTTTATAGGAAGACATGGCAGTCGCATTTGAAAAGGTTGGCGCATGTTCAAATCCATATTCTTACTATTTCTGGGCCACTATTCCCACCACCGCGCTCTGCAGCTCAGGCTCACTTGTTAGGTCACAGGCCCTCTTGGGATTCACCACCAGGGCGGGCTCTCCTACTCCTTCGGGCCCGGTCACCACCCATTATGACCACCATTGTTACGCCCCTGTTTCTATTGCTTGTATAGAGCCAACATATTCAGCAGCATTGCACAAAGATTACCAACACTCACTTAAAGAGGCTCTGTCACCAGATTTTGCAACCCCTATCTGCTATTGCAGCTGATCGGCGCTGCAATGTAGATTACAGTAACGTTTTTTGTTTTTTTTAAAACGAGCATTTTTGGCCAAGTTATGAGCATTTTTATATTTATGCAAATGAGCCTTTCTTATGTACAACTGGGCGTGTTTAAAGTTATGTCCAAGTGGGCGTGTATTGTGTGTGTACATCTGGGCGTTTTTACTTGTTTTACTAGCTGGGCGTTGTGAATAGAAGTGTATGATGCTGCCGAATCAGCATCATCCACTTTTCTTCGTTACCACCCAGCTTCTGGCAGTTCACAGACACACAGCGTGTCCTACAATGCATAGTGAAACAAATTGAAAAATAAGCTGAAACCAGATAAAAAAAAGTATTGAACTACATTAAATACTGTCGATTCCAGCATTTTTATTTGCTGACTATACAGCCAATGTTAATAAAAGGAGGAGCTCCACTATAAATACACCATGGTAAAAATAAATCGGGCAAGAGTCATAAAAATAAGTGCCCTTAGCGGCCAATCATAGTGCAGCTCTATTTCTTAAGGCACATGGTTACTGAAAGTAGTAAGCTGATTGGTTGAAATAGCAATTCCTCAACTTTTCTTTTGCACTAGTTTTTTTTTCTTTCTCAGGGTTTGCTTGTTGTCTGTTACCGTGGAGACACATAGGTCTGCATAGGAGCTGGATAAACCAAACGATAGGAAATATTTAACTAAGATTATTTGCAAAGTTGCTTAATTTCTTTTATTTTAAATGTCTTGGGACAAAAAAGTATTGATTGCGATTGTGGTCACAATCAATTTTGTGATTGTGATTTGGGCAGGAACTCATCTCCTATCCTTTTTTTTTTTTACAGTACTCAGCAGTTTTGATAGTAGAGTAGACAAGATTAAGTCAAATATTTGACTTTTGAATACTTATGAAGTTTGGCTTAGCCGGGTTATAGCTGTAGCTTATGTTTCCTATTACACAGTCTGTGAATAGTTAGATATTTTGCTTTGCAACTGTGTTGCGATTAACTATGGTAAGATGCGGTCTATAATAAGGATGTTTGGGTTCAAAAAAGGTCTCCCGAACATGGTGTAAAAAGGGCCTTTGTAGTTATTGGGTGACCCTTAATGTAAGTGAACCCTGATACATTTGTGTTTGGTATTTTGTTTGGTATTTCCTCATTTTTGTATGTTTCCACCAGGTAACCACACATTACTTTTCTTACCTCTAGAACTTTGAATTTTCATGTCTCACAATAAACGTCTCCTATAAGTAATTACACATGCTCAGTTATTTTCCGATTAAATGTGGTGATAACTTCCATTCCATAATAATATTACAAATATCTGGTACCATCTGTGGGTGCTGAAGACAGGTGATCTTCTGATATTGTGTGAGCAGTTAGCATGTTCTCGTAGAAGTAAACTTGATAAGATTTATTGGTTCTGGATCACTTGGCAGTGCAATAAGAGTTCTGATGAATGTAAGATATTGAAGAATAATGTTCTGCATCAACCATGTTTTTATTAAATGTTTGCATGACCGTCTGAGCACAGTAGACTCTCTAGCGGAGAACCCTTTGTCTTCTTTTATGCCTAGCTGCGACTGTGCCTCTTAATATTCTGTGGTGCTCTCACCACTCACTCTGTCCTCTCCTCTTCACCTCCCAATCTCTTTATTATAGTTGAATAGCTTTGAAATATGAAATGGTACAGTATAACTATATTTACGCGTTAGTTACACCCCATAGGGGTTTTTACGGTGGCCACTAACAGGCTTTATTCCAATACAGGTGCCTTTTTACGGCGCTGCATATATAAACACCGCCAGGACCAGTTAAATCATCCTGCTCTCAGCTACGTCCGGTAGCTGAGGATTGGGAGCAGACCTACTAATATTGATCCCGCTCGTTTAACCTCTCAGATGCGGCACTCAATAGCGAGCACCGCATCTGAGTGGTTTTAGAGGGAGGTGGCTCTGTCTCTCACCCCACTGGCACCAAACCCCCAGCTCTGCCTCTAGTTGATGCCTAACTGGTGCCTGTCCATTTTATACTGACAGGCAGTAATACACTTCAATATAGAAGTATTGCAGTGTATTATAAAAGCCATCAGATGATCGCACCGTAAAGTCCCCTAGTGGGACTAGAAAAAAAGTTTAAAAAAAGTTGAATAAAGTTTATAATATATAAATAAAAGTCCCAAGTAAAAAAAATTAAAAACCCACTTTATCCCATTACAAAATGCTTTATTATGAAAAAAAGTGAAAAAATTACACATATTTGGTATCACCGCATTCGTAACGACCCCACATATAAAGCTATTACATTATTTAACCCACATGGTGAACGCCGTAAAAAAAAAAAAAAGTGATCAAAAAGTCGCATATACTCCAAAATGGTACCAATAAAAACGACATGTCGTCCTGCAAAACAAAAACCCACATTCAGCTGCATCGGCAGAAAAATAAAGAAGTTATGGCTCCTAAAATATGGTGACACAAAAACAAATAATAACTAATAAATTTGGTATTGCCGCAATCATAATGACCTGCTGAATAAAGTCGTTATGTTCTTTATACCATACGGTAAACAGCGTAAATTTAGGTCGCAAAAAAGTGTGGCAAAATTGCTGGGTTTTTTTCTATTCCCCCCCAAAAAAGTTACTAAAAGTTAATCAATAAAATATATGTACCCCAAAATGGTGCTATTAAAAAATATAACTTGTCTCGCAAAAAACAAGACCTTACACAGCTATGTTGAAGAAAAATAAAGAAGAGATAGCTCTTTGAATGCTACGATGGAAAAACATAAAAAATTGCTTGGTCATTGAGGTCTAAAATAGGCTAGTCATTAAGGGGTTAAAAGGGTTTTCCAATTTTGGACATTTATTGTATATCCACAGGATATGCCATAAATGTCCGATAGATGCGGGTCGCACCTATCTCTATCCTGTGGATATGCCATAAATGTCCATGATGAGATAACCCCTTAAAGGCATCACATTAATTCTCTCATTGATAGAGGTATGTTATAGTGACAGGTTTTCTTTAAGTAGTGGTTATCGACTTCCAATGAAGACCTTTGTGATCCGAGAAACTGAAAAATAAGAGTAACAAGAATGATTTTCTTGACTTTGGATATTTCGTTCTGAATCCTAGCTGGGTACTTACAACTATAAGTTAAATTGAACATTCCTTCACACATCTGTTTTATTGGTTTCACAATATCTAGACAGACTATATTAATACTGGACAGTTATTCAGAGTTAAATCTTCATACCCACCAATACTTTGTCAGGTCCAAGTCTAAAGTAATTATTTCCAAGAACTAAATGTAGAAACCATTGTCCGAGTATCATACGCTTTGAAATGTATATAGAAGCATAGCTAGACAATGTTTCCCCTTGGGCAAAGCTTTAGTTTATTACTCCCCCCTGTAACCTAAAACAAGTTTGCAGTGGGGAAAATTACTTGTTGGCACCATAACACTTTTGCAATACTGAACATGTAACTTCGGCAGGCTATAGTTTTAGACTGATTCATAAGATGGATTGGTGGCTCCTCACTTTAGATATTTTCAAAACCCTACTTTTTTGGTGCTTTCCAAATACGACATTTTCGATGTAATGATAAAATTCTAACATTTCAATGGCAAAAAAACCTTGAACCTACATTACCAATCAGATATTTGTTTTGAACAAAGCCAGTTCCACTACTCTGAACAGTCACGAGTAATGTCGGTCTTCATTCTAAGAGGAACAAAAGACTGCTATTATGGACCTTCCGGCATGAATACATGTCATTGCAGAGAAAATGCAAGTCAATGGAAGTGTTCACCGAGTTTTTCATTTTTATACGTTGATACATAAATCCAATAAGTTAATTTATAACCCACATTGTATCAGTAGTTTTCTTTATACTCCATGTCATCGCTTACCTATTTGCTTCTAAGCTACATTAACATTGCCGTTTTGTTTTTTCTTCATGACAGACTCCAGGTGCATTAGGACCCATTTTATTGGAAGCCAATGAACCTATAGGTATGTTTTTAGAATACAGGAGTAAACCGACGCAAACAAGGGGAGAACATACAAACTCCATGCCAATGTTGTCCTTGGTGGCCCCATCCCCCAGCACAGCATTGCAGCAGTACTAACCACTGAGCCACCGTGCCACCCTAGGTCCCCACAGGTCTCTAATCATTTTCACCAATATTGTCCACCATGAAGACCACCTGTGAGTACGTTACTGAAAAGTTAGGGCTTGTCCACATGTAGCGGAATTGCTACGTATTTTCCGTCCGGAATTGCGAATGGAAAATAGGCAGCGGACTACAGTAGCAGCAAAGTGGGTGAGATTTAACAAATCTCATCCACACGCTGCGTAAAATTTCCTTGCAGAATTCACAGCACCATTTTCTGCAGTAAAAACCGCAGGAAATGGTGCGGTTTTTCTGCAGTGAAATTTCTGCTAGCTTCTGAGAAATTGCTGCAGCAATACCATTACGTGTGGACAAGCCCTTAGACTATGTACTGAACTTGTCCATCTACACATTTACTTTTAGTTTTTTTTTATCATACATACCAATTAAAAAAAAACTGCAGTTATCATGGATAATGTTCCCCTTTCACGCAGTAAAGCAGCAGTCTTGTTTTCACAATTTTACCTGTGATTATTGACTCGGAAACATGTTCTCAGCTGGAAATAAGCTTGTTGTATGTGCCAAGACATAACGTAGTTCATATAAGGTTTCAGCTCGCTCAGTTCCATTCTGTTATTGTCTTGGGTTATTTATATCTCTACCATTTACCACCTCCACCAATCTGCTCTGGTCCAGTACATATGGAATATCTATTATGTTAACAAGTATAATTACTACTTTTTCTAGTTAGCAAATTATTGATTCCATTTACGTCATTTAGTATTTCCTGACATTTAAAGTGATAGATAATGAAGACGTAAAAGTGCGTTTTAGTAAGGGCTCATTCAGACGAACATGAATAACGTCCGTATGCTGCGCATGGAAATCAAGCGCAGCACACGGACCCATTGATTTAAATGGGGCCGTTCACACATGCACGAGTTTTCACGCAGCGAGAGTCCGATGCGTGAAACTCACTGCATGTCCTATATTGGTGCCTTATCACCCACCAAAGCGCCCATTGAAGTCAATGGGTGCGTGAAAACCACGCACCAAACACAGATGCACATCCGTGTGCGATGTGTGATTTGCGCATCAATTCAATTGAAAAAAAAAAAAAAAGATATGCTTTGCGAGTGCAGGAGTGTGTTCCATTTGGTTCCAGTCAGAAACCTGATTTGAGTATATGTAAGCATTGTATTTGATGTTAAATGTAAGTGTGCCTTTAAATGCCTGGACTAAACCATCTGAGGCTGGAGTAGGAGTGAAGAGTTTCCCCCACTTCTTTAATAGTATGCTCTGAAGATTGTTCTAGAAGGATGGCGGAGCTAATCTTATATAGACTTGCCCCCTGGCATTTAGTGTCAGTTGAGCGTTGGTGGCAGAGGAGTGAGAGACGCCTGTGTGGAGATTGTTACAGGGTCAGGGCCTCACAGCTCAGGACTAGGCCTTAGGCTTTCGGTCTGGCCCAGCAGTTTTTAGCAGCTTTCACGTTGCTTTTTGTGTGAAGATCTGCATCTCGTGTATAGGAACTGCAGAGAATATAAAATTTGTGCGCCTGACAGAAGGGAACTGTTTCCGCAGTAATCGCTATTTCATATTTGGGAAAACCTTACTTCAGCTCCAACACAATGCGCCCATTGTTGGAAAACTGTTTTATAAAAACTGTGTACCTCCATCTTGGAAGAGTTCTGGCATTTGCTAGTAACGAAACAAGTTTATTTATTTAACTTTACTACAGTCTCCCGCCTATTATTCTGCAACCTAACACTAAGAGCACCTCACCTTCCAGCCAGGAGACCTTTACACAGTGCATGCACCGGGGAAACAACTACCACCATCATCTAAGTGCAACTCCCTCATCATTGCACCTGCCCTAGGAGTGTGGGAGGTCTAGTGGAGGCAGGCCCTGCCCCTGTGGCCAGACCGTAATAGAGGACTACTTCTCCAAACATCCTGCCCGCCAACTTTCCTATTGGGTCACACCACACTCCCCCTGGGTTGCTGCATATATGAAACAATTGGAAAAACGTATGTAGTTCTTCATTAAAATCTGATATCATCAATACCTACGAGTAAACCTAGGACTTCCACCAATCACATAAGGAGGCTGTAGCACTTAGTAATACACACAAACTACAACGGAAATAGTTAGAGATTCCTGTAAATCTGAATTTCCAATTCAGTATCATGTAAAAAAAAAAAAATCTATGTTATGTATGTGCCCTCTTCTACTCAGGGATTGGCAGAGGTTCCAGCTAAGTGGCTCACCAATGAAACGTCTTTCATACAAGAAGAATTCTTTATACGCCCTTTAATATATTTGTATTACGCCATTGTGTTAAACATTTGTTCTTTAGTTAAGATTGAGTAATAGTAGACTTAGGGTCCTTTTACACTAGCCAATTTTGGCCGTAACAAACAGCGCCGATCAACGAGACAGCTCGTTGATCGGCGCTCGTTTGCTCCTTTCACGAGGAGCTATGATCAGTAAAGTATGGGGAAGAGCGATGGTTACTACAATCGTTCCTCCCCATACATTACCATTATGTCGGCAGCACATCTTCCTATTTAGGAATAGGAGATGTGCGTCCGACGACGATATTTTCTGCTGCATAAACTATAGGTTAGTCCTTTGGGTATATAATAGCCATACATGTCCATTTTCTGTTTGAATACATAATATTAATCTACATGTATTCTATGGTTTACTGTATACAGGTACATATCCTCTGTGGCCTGTGTTGATGTATAAGGCCGGTAGAATGGATTGCAGGATGTACTTTTCGAAAGACCATGAATAATGACCGAGAGTTACTAATGCACTGAATTCATAGGCAGGTCATTAGCTTTTTTGCTTATCTTTCATGTCTAGCCGTCTGCCCCATTGGGAAGTATTTACTGTCATAGTACTAATGCCTTAGTCGGCAGAGTTCAGCTGTTGTTAAGATCTGATGGCGAAAACCCATGATTAATGACTTGAGGTGTGCAAATGTAATATTACACTATAGCTAAAATTCATTAGCCACTTGGTCATCGCATATTGAGCCATACTGGACAAATGCTATTCAACAAGAAACTAAATATACATTGCCGATAATAACATTTATAGGTAATGAATCTGACAGGTAACATAAATTGCAAACAATAATAGGTATATTGTGTAGTCGGCGTGATGACATCACTGCTGTCCAAATAACATGGAGCATTATCACCGGGCTACAAGACAAGAGATGCATTTTTAATTCCGTTTTCTCAGTTTGTACAATTTATCAGTAAGTTAATTCAAATAACTGAATTAATTTGTTTCCTGTCTATCCTATTATTACACTTAGGATGCCTCAGGTGGCTCCGGGGGGGATATTTTTAAATAGTTTTATTTCATAATGTAGGGATTATTTTCAGAGAATATGCAAATTCAGAATTAAAGAGCCAAACTGTTAGTGTGGTACCCTGTACTATTTCATAGACAAGGCATAGCAGCTTCATGGAAAGAGTGAGATCATTTTTGCGAGACTAAATATTAATAAGAAAATTTGTATTTTTAAGGATAATGAGTTTGTGGTAAATTGGTAACAAAAAAGGCAAGGGTCACGTCCAGCTTGTTTTCAATTTTGACAGCACTAATGTAATCAATTTGATATTATTTAACCCCTTGAGAAGACAATTATTCTGAGCCTTGAGGAGGCAGCGATTTTTTTTATTTTCTCTGCCATGGCAACCCGATGGCGGGCGGCAATTACAGGCCACCGATGAGTAACAGAGGGAGCTCTATCTCTCTGTCAAAACATTTAAATGCTGCAGTCGCTATAGCCTGTGGGGTTTAAGGAGTTAAATGGCTGAGGTCTCTCCAATCAGTCCAATCCTATCAGTCACAGCTTCTGTGCCCCTGCGGTAATTGTACAGTCACAGCTTTTGTGCCCACGCGATCACTATCACGTACATGCACGTCATAATGCGGGAAAACTACCAGTAAAGTTAAAGGGGAAGCCTGGTTTCATAAAATTAATGTTACTTTTTGTTTAATAAAAAGTTCTACAATTTTCCAATATTCTTTCTCGATTAATTCCTCACGGTTTTCAAGATCTCTGCATGTTGTTATTCAATAGGAACATTCATTGTTTACGTCCAGTGAATAAACTTCTGTCCATGGTCATGTGATGGACAGACAGGTGCTGGGATCGTTATAAGACACAGCTCTGATACATACTGTAACTGTAACGATCTCAGCACCTGTGCGTCCATCACATGACCATGGACAGAATTGTATCAACTAGAAGTAAACTATAAGGCTCCATGCACATGAACGTGCTTTTGCAGCCGCAATTCCCCATAAAATGGTTTCCACGGTCCGTGCATGGCTGAGGAGCCTGGACCGCAGCAAGATTGGGCATGTCTTTTTACGGCCATGTTCTGCGGTCCAGGCTCATAGCAAATAATGGCCGCGGCCATGTGTACGGCCCGCGATTTGCAGATGACACTCCGCCCCCGGCCGACCCTGGCTACAGTCGTGTGCATGAGGCCTAAATGTTCCTACAGAATAACAGCAAGCAGAGATGTTGAAAAGTATGTAAAATATTTTAAGTATGAGCAAGGACTTATGTACATGGCCGTATTATGAATCCGTGTTGCACATCGCCTGCTGTAGACCCATACTATACTGTATTATGTGGTCCTGATTGGCCTGAGGATACACTGTATACCTGTAGGATGGTATCCCTTAAATGGGGTATTTTGACAATAGACATTTATGGAATGTTGATGGGACATGCCCTAAATGTCTGACGTGTTGGGGTCCTACTGCTTAGTCCCTCATCAGAAGAACAGGGGTCTTATCTCCTTCGTTGTACCTTAGAACCCAGTTTTCTCAAAGGGTGGGAGAAACAGAGAAGTCAGTTGTTTCAGTGACTCCCCAAAGACTGTATGTAATGGAGAGTGTTGCTCCTACTTCTCCCCCCATTTGTGCACAAGAGCCCTATTCTCCCAATTGTTGGGCTCCCAATCGGTGGGCACCCCTATTCTTCCAATTGGTGGCCGATTGATAGGGTCTGAGATAGGGTCTGAGATAGTGCATAACAATATTATAATAATATCCTTATTTATGTAGTGCCAATATACTCCACAGTGTTTTTTATTCAGGGAAAGCAGTAAACAGACATAATCACACAAATTGAAAACAATTGTACAAAATTGACTGTCAATGATAGAAAACGAGAGTGGATCCTACCCATTAGAGCTTTACAATTGAAAGTAGTAACACAATAGGTATAAAGTTCTGATTTTGTCCAGTGTATCAGTCACTTGTATGAACGATAGGAGGAATATAAATAATACTGCATGAGGCACCCAGCTACTAAGTGAACCAACATAGATGTAAAGTGTATAGTGATGCATACGGCTGTATTCTGTCGTAGGTATATGTCGAGAAATCCTCCCAACGTTTATCTCCAGCTGAAGGCTCAAATGTAATGTGATCAGAACCTTTAGTGTTATTTGCTTCAACTATTTTCCATAAAGATTGAAAAATTAGTTTATAATGGATTTCTATATTTCTTTTTTATGAACAAATAAAATCCCAGCATGACAACTATTGATTGTGTTGTTATATTGGCAAATACGTATATTTAGAAGTACCTGTGGAAGTTTGTAGGGTTCCTGGTATATTTATTTTTCATGATTTGCATATCATAATATCCAGGGCTCTTTCAAGAAATTAGTGGGCAAATGTGGGCTTCCCTTTCCCTTTTTTCTTTTAAAACTCTCAATTTCATTTAATTGGGTGGTTTATAATATTCGGGCACCTTTATGTGTAGACCTTTACAGATAAACTGAGGAACCCAAAAGTTATATTTTATATTGTTGGATATGCAGCTTCTTCCAGCGCAATTACGACATACAAATGTATACGAGCTTCTTTTAATTCTGCATGTCTCCTTTTAAACTATATGCAATCAACTTTTCAATTCACAGTTCATTCATCTCTGGCCGCTGAAAGAAGAGACTAGAAAATGTGATACTTCTGCATCAAAATCAATTGGGAAGTTAGATGGAACAGCAAACTAGTTGCCTTAGAAATGCACACAAACAATTTTCTTTTGTTACAACTTCTAAGAGGTAATTATACCACAAAATAATTGCTGTCTCTTATCTTCGAGAGAGCAGAATTTTCAAAGTATGAGGATATGGTCTGGAGATCTAGACTTGTCATCACTCTACATGTAAGAGGGTTAGGAGACCACCGCAGAGATGCTGAAGTCTCAGTCCTGTTTTGATTAACTGAATTATCACTGCTAAAACCAATATGTAACTGAATATAGCAAAAGTTATACGGACGTATCCAGTTGTGATACATGAAAACCACCAAAGTCTAAACAAAACCATCCTTGTCCATAGGAATGATCTTATTACAGTAATTTCTCCTAGAGGAGATTAAGGTGATGTCCATCTGTTATGCAACAAGCATTGAACAGCTGTGTAAATCAGCATGATATATATTTTTCCTAATGCCAGCACATACTAGATGTAACTGTATATCTAGGGCTTCCTCAGGAGAATTTTTGATGAAAAGCTTTATTTCTTCATCTTATTTTTCATGGCAGACAGTTGGTTTCTGTACATTTCAATATTGAAAATTGTTCAAAAATAAAAACAGAAGGTTGAGATGAAATCCGTGTTCAAAATTAATGTTGTTTTTTTTAATATTTTGGCATAGAAGTAAAAAAAAAAAAATATATATATAAAATGAATTTAATTTCCATCAGACTAAGTTTCTTAATGTAAACATTTACTACTCAAACTTTTTCAATATGAGAAATATAACTTCTAGTTAATGTAAAAATACACGTTTGCTATGGAAGGCAGTACAGTAACACTAGGTTAGTACATTTAATGAAAATAGTTTCAAAGACCATTTAAATTTAGAATTTACCTCTTGGTTTACTACTAGGTACAAATGTGGAAGCTGAAGCAAGGACATTTTGTACTACAGTTTTTACCTTTACAGTGTAGTTACACTCAATATGTATGTACTCACAGGTTAAATTGGAATCACAGATAAAGATTTACCTTTTTATAGTGTACTGTAGAATTGCAGTTTTTAACTTTTATTGTTTTGTTTAGTGATATTTACGCCCTTGAGATCACAGGTGTTGACTCTCTTGTCGGGATTTCTCTTGGATATACTTTACCTGTGGTTAGTTGAGGAGAGATACTATTTTATTGGCTTTTTCAGAAGTATATTAGGACTTACTATTCTCTTATACTGGGTATCTAAAAAATATTATTGCAGTCAACTAGTTAAGTAATCTGACAACAGGGTATTGGTCATCTAATGGTGGACCCCAGTCCTGGTAGTTTTTGATAAAGCCCCCAGGGAAACTTCTTCACACACATATTTCTCCAAATTAAATTGCCTCTGCCTTGCATTGCCTTATTGAGTTGAAAAGTTTGGATCAAAAGGTTGGGGTTTGTATAGAAGAAGGGGCTATTTCTAAAAGACTGATTGATCCCAATTGGATAGCCATAGCAGTTTTGGGATTTTTGGGAGAATGCACCGTCTAATTTACGTATTGGCACACTAGACCTATGACTACTTGTGCCCCCGAAGGAAAGGTGCCAGCTGAAAGGAAAATATACTGATGTCACACTGAAGTTTGCAGAAAGGTCTTAGATGTTGTGCTTTGTTTTGTAAGAGCTGGCAGATATTTTAAAACATACATGATTTAAATGAGTTATACCATGCATCATTTTTATACCAATAGTACTGAAATGCTGTTAATAGCTGTTTTTTAATGCAATTTGTAGTGTTTCCGGCATATAAAATACTTTTTTCATCATTTTATGCTTCCCTAAGTCCCCCTTGTGCTGCTGCTAAACTGTGCCGCTGGGGGAGGGAAGCAGTCTTCTTCCCCCTTGCCAGCTGAGAATATAGTCCCTCCTTACTTCCCTTCTGCAGAAGGAGTCTCCTCAGCTATACTGTTATGCTATTGCAGAGGCTCTGCTCCTTCACTGACAAGCAGGGCAGAAAGCTATTTCTATTGGCTGCTCTGAAGTGAACAGAGGATGACTATGCAGATTACTGGCTGTGGGGGGAGTGACTCAGCATGCTTGTCCACCAGCACTCAGCTCATTAGGTGAACGTGCACATTGTTATAAACTTTAAATACCAGGTGGCGCCATACTATGTAAATAAATGTAATAACTCTTCACTGGATAACAGCATGTATATGGCAAACAAAATAATAATTTTTATAATTTGTACAATTATCATCATATTTAATGGTGAGACAACCCCTTTAAGGTGTGATCTACTATGACGCCAGACAATTTGTGGCTCCTAAGATGTAAATCCAGTACTGGGCTTATGACCAAGGTCTCTGCAACATTTTTTCTGCCTCTATTATTGCTATATTGTGATTATCCAGGTTTATACTTAGTTCTGTGTTGCGGAATAAATACTGATTCTATAAATGTATAACTATGGAATGGATATAAACCTTCTGTAGTTTTAAGACAGAAAATATTTGTAAGAGACATCTAAAATTTGTTGACATCTAGACGGTTAAAATGTGAATAGGAATTGAAGAGATTAAATATTAAGATATGGGAAAAAAACAAGTTTTATCAAAGTAAACACCTCAAACAGATTGCAAAAAAATATTTTAAAATCATATATCAATACAATTTCTTGGCAGGTTTTTGTTAACATTGTAACCTACGGTTTATTACATCTCTTATCTCCCTCACTGGCCGTTTCTCTGGTTCAGCACTCAGGATGTTTCAGTACCTGCTATAATGAATTGGCATCAGTCATATTTTGTTCAGCTCTATAAAAAAATTGCCTTTTTTTGTTTTTTTTTAAATCTCGCTGCAGTTCTACACACAATAAGGATAGACAATAGTGCAATCAAACACTGGGAAAACACCTTTGTGGATATTTCTTGTTTACCTGAATATGACCTTACTATTGCTATAGGTTTTTAGGATCATAGCTGAACCTAATACTGCATTTAAAATTAGGGAATATGGTCATGTATACAGATGTAGCCATCTTTATCTTGGCTCTTAGTGCATTAACCCCTTAGTGACCACCAATACGCCTTTTCACGTCGGTCACTAAGGGGCCTTAGGCTAGGCTGACGCCTTTTAATGTTCGCCTAGTCTAAGTCCTGCACGGGTCTCCCGTGCAGGCTGGAGCCGGGGCTCTGCTGTCTGATGACAGCTGAGCTCCTGCTCCAACGCCCGCGATCGAAGTTTACTTCGATTGCGGCCGTTTAACCCGTTAAATGCCGCCGTCAATAGCGACCGTGGCATTTAACTTTGTTTACAAAGGGAGTGAGCTCCCTCTGTCACCCATCGGCGGCCCGCGAATGCAATCGCGGGTCTCCGATGGGGTGTCATGGCAGCCGGGGGCTTCATAAAAGCCCCCAGGTCTGCCCTTGACATATGCCTGTTAGGACGCGCCGGAGGCACGTCCTAACAGATTGCCTGTCAGATTTACCTGTCAGATTGCCTGTCAGATTTACACTGACAGGCAATAATGCTCTGGTATACGAAGTATACCAGAGCATTATATCAGCGATCTGAAGATCGCACAGTAAAGTCCCCTAGTGGGACTAATGAAATAAATAATAAATGTGAAATAAAGATTAATAATAAAATGACAGTAAAAAAATAAATAAAACAATTTTTTTCCATAAAAAGTGGTTTTATTTAGTAAAAGTGTAAAAAAAAAAAAGTACACATATATGGTATCGCCGCGACCATAATGACTCCATTAATAAAGTTAATATGTCATTTAAACCGCAAGGTGAACACTGTAAAAAAAAAAAACGCAAAAAACAATGGCAAATTTGCTATTTTTTTCCATTGCCCCCCAAAAAAGTCATAATAAAAATGAATCAATAAGTCCCATGCACCCCAAAACAGTACCAATCAAAACTACATCTCGTCCCGCAGAAAACAAGCCCAAAAAGTCACTACATTGATGGAAAAATAAAAAAATTACGGCTCTTGGAAAGCGACGATGCAAAAACAAATAATTTTAGTTCAAAATTGTTTTTATTGTGCAAAAGTCGTAAAACATAAAAAACCTCTACATATGTGGTATCGCCGTAATCGTACCGACCCATAGAATAAGGGTAACATGTTATTTACGTCGCATAGTGAACGGCGTCAATTTAAAAACGCATAGAACAATGGCGGAATTTCAGTTTTTTTTTATAATCCCCCCAAAAAAAGTTAATAAAAGTTAATAAAACATTTTTATGTACCCAAAAATAGTGCTATTAAAAAGTGCAACTAATCCCGCAAAAAACAAGTCCTCATACAGCTATGTAGATGAAAAAATAACAAAATTAGAGCTCTTTGAATGCGACTATAGAAAAACGAATAAAATAGCTTTGTCATTAGGGCCTAAAATGGGCTGGTCACTAAGGGGATAAATACACAGTGTCAAGAAACTTTAAAGGAACAGTGTCATCACAATTTTTTTTTTTATATGTTAAAGATGTTAGTGCTTTATTAAAAACGTTTATATTTATTTGTGTGTTTGTGTTTTACTTTTTCTTATTTTTACACTTTTTCTTCCCTATGGGGGCTGCCATTTTGTTTTCCATTTCTGTATGTGTCGATTAACGACACATACAGACATGGAATACGGCAGCCACAGTCCCATAGGGACTGCGAACGGGGCCCGTTCCATCCACTAACATGTACGCCGTCTGTGTGGGAACTGCGCATTCGCCGCTCCCACACAGTCCAATTTGAAATGCGCGCCGTCCGGCGCTATTTTCCTGTGGACCGGAAGTCGCGGCCGGACAGTAAGATTACTACTTCCGGTCGCGGCTTCCGGACTCGTGCACTTGGACCAGCGGCAGCAGACGGAGCGGACGGGCCGGAGGGAGCCGCGGCGGCAGGAGCAGGTAAGAGATTTCTATGTATGTTCGTGTTTGTGTACGTTTACTACTGTATGTAAACCTACTACACTGTGTGTTAGCTCAAAAAATGGCGACACACAGTGTAGGAGGTTAGACCGTTCAAACCCCTCGTTTATCCCGGCACTAGCCAGGATAAAGGAGGGGGGGATGCTGAGAGCTCACTAGAGCGAGGGCTTTTTACCCAATTTTGCAGCATAAAGCAATGTGGTTGCTTTACCACATGCAATGCTGCAATTTTGGGAATAGCTCCATCTAGTGACCAGTAATGGGAAATATTATAAATTAGAATTAATTTATAATATTTCCTTACTCGTGAAAAAAAATTAAAAAATTTGAACAATGTTTAATCACCTACACACTAAATGTTTAATTTAAAAAAAAAAAAAAACATGTTTTTCTGGCAACACATTCCCTTTAACTTAACTTTTTCAAGGGCTTTTCAATGGCTTTTGTTGTGTGATATCCCGCTGCAGCAAGTTATCACAGTCAAGATAAACTTGGCTACATCTGTAGGTTTCATTTATTTTTTAGGTAATCTATTCAAAGGGTTGACCCTCTTAAAATTTACTCAGCTCTTTTAGAGCCCTGAATAACTTGGTATGTAACAATATGGGGGATGGAATCAATAATAAACTGCATACCAAGGCATGGTAGCCCTTCAGGTGTCATTGACAACCTCTGCGAGATCTGTTATGGCAGTACTATTGGTTGTCACCCAAGACTATATAAATTATTCAAATACTTTTTGCTGTTGTGTTTTTGTTTTTCTTAGGTGGAAATGCTCCTCAAAGGATAAATGGTATCACATGCACCAAGTTTATGTCCTATGTGGCACTCTATATTTTGGCATGTATGTGTACTACTATGCAGCTTTATGTTCGTCTATACATCGAAATGGGTTGCCTCTTGCTCAACTTGATGGTGCCTCTATTGATGCTTATAAAGGCATTGGAGAATCAAACAATTGAATAAGGTGGGGGCAGAAACATGAAAACATTTTACTTATAATGACCAAATACTAACAGCCAGAGAATTAACAATCATAATGCTAATTTAATATTAGACATAGTGCCCATATCTATAGTGCTTGCATAATACTACCCATTGTAGTCATGGTTGAAATGCAGATATCAGTGATAATACACCATTATATCAACCATTATGCCCACAGCCATAGTACCTATAGCCATTGTAATATATTGCTCTCCTCCACTCAGTCAGACTATCTATCTATCTATCTATCTATCTATCTATCTATCTATCTATCTATCTATCTATCTATCTATCTATCTATCTATCTATCTATCTATCTATCTATCTATCTATCTATCTATCTATCTATCTATCTATCATCTGTCTATCTATCTATCTATCTATCTATCTATCTATCTATCTATCTATCTATCTATCTATCTATCTATCTATCTATCTATCTATCTATCTATCTATCCTCTATCATTTTTTCTGTCTATCTCATTCTTATTTATTTATTTATACATTACATTTATACCTGTATACAGGCCATTCACACATTTTGCCTGTATACTTACACTCCTCATTGACACTGGAGAGCATCTATTCATGCAGACTGGACATACGTCATTGACTTCTTCATCCTCTGGATATTATTCCATACAGGGATTGCATTGCCTTGTTTCCAGTTTCTATTATATGCTTTTATGTTTTGTTGTGTTCCAGATCCTTCAATAATGCATGTAACAGATGAGGACACATACCAAACAAATACACAAATACAAAAAAGTATCTCTTATGTATCTCATGCATTTATTTGTACACAAAGCTGACTGTAGAACTAGCCGCCAGAATCCATATTTGCACATATATTGCTTTTGTTAAGAGCTCTGTGATATTAAATAGGCATTCATCAGAAAGTGAATTGTAGTAATTCTGATCTGTGTATGTCGCTTGAATGTCACACTATACAACACACTCTAGTATTCACTTTCACATTTCATCATATGTGTCTGAAAGGGGTTAACTACAATTGGCCTTCGTGTTGTTCCTCATTTCCCCACAGGGCGCTATCAATTACTGCCATGTGAGGACTCATTAATGTCACGGCTCAAAGACTTCCAATTGACATTACTTAAAAGTTCTGCAGACTGATAACAGGCACAAATTAGTTTAATACATTTTGACCTGAGATGACAAAGATTTCTTTATCACAGTTAAACTTTAGATTCAGGCTTTCCTTTTACTTTAATATTGCCTTTTGTCAGAGGGAAGAAAAAATGTATGATGAAAACTGAAGAAACAGAAGTGTGGTCTATTTACCTCTTGGAGATGACCCAAGGGCATTGCTAGGGGGCTGTGCATGTGCGCCTGGAGCTGAAGGTCAAGGGGGTACCAAAAGCTGCTCTATCTTGATCATGGTATTTAGATGCAGGGCTAGAGCAGCAAACTCAGTATTTGCCCCGTGTGAAAAAAGCCATAGCTATGACCGCCAAAACTTCAGTAAAAAATCCTGTACAGAGTTTGTTTTCTCAAAGAAAAAGCCAATAAATACAGAATACATAACAAATTGAGAATCCGTTACAGAAAAATCTGGTCTAGATTGGGGTGGTCTACTAAAAGAGGTGGCCTTTTGGAGAGGTTACACCACATATATAAATATGCCTATCTATCTATCTATCTATCTATCTATCTATCTATCTATCTATCTATCTATCTATCTATCTATCTATCTATCTATCTATCTATCTATCTATCTATCTATCTATCTATCTATCTATCAGTATATATGTACTGATTATTAAAATGTAATATTATGCATGATCAAGCTCATACTGGCCCAACAGAGGACTAGGAGATCCTCACATGGGCTCCGTTTCTGACATAGTAATGGGATCCTGCTACATCAGGACTGTATGACAGACTGGTACAGAAGAACAGAGGGCCCTACCCATGAGGGCTTACACTCTACAAGGAAAAGGGGAAGGATATACTAGGTTAGGGTGTAAGCTGTTCATCCAGTACAGTAGGGGCAGCAGGGTTATTGTAGGTTGTAAGCTTTTCTGAAGAGGTGGGTTTTTCAGGTTGCATTTGAAGGTTTGAATGGTGGGAGGGAGTTTGATTTGTTAGGGTAGAGAGGTTAGATCTAGTAGTATAGAAAATTAACATCAATTTAGGTTTAATGTCCCTTAAAATAGATGTAAGAAACTTAAGACCCTTTTACACTGGTCGATAAGTGGCCGGTGCAATGAGAAATTGTTGATCGACACTCATTTGCTCCTGTCACACGGAGCTATGGATGGGGACGAGCGATCGTTACTCCGATCGCTCGTCCCCATACATTATTATCATGTCAGAAGCGCGTCTCCCTGTTTACACACCAAGATGTGCTGCCGACAATGATAATATTTCACTTTTTTAAAACGATACGACCAACAGATGATCAAGCTTTTGCTCGTTCATCTGCTGATCGTTCCCCTGTTTTCACAGGGCAATTATCGGCAACAAACGTTCTATGAACGCTTGTTTGCCCGATAATTGTCCAGTATAAAGCCCCCTTTAGAATGGTATAATAGTGTAAGTTCTAGGGAAATCTGACCTTCCACATGCAACGCACAGAATTTGTCACTGAGCCAAAGGATAATCACAATAGGATCTCACATTCTCTGTTCAACTGATTGGACATTTAAATTTGCTCTAGATAAGAGCTGGAAGCAAAAACATTTTTGCAACAATTGGTCCAAGAAATCTCCCGTCTGCTCTTCCCATTTCTCTCTTCTTTCAGTACCCTTTTAGGATTATTTCAATCCCCCTAGTGCGAGTTTATGTCTAGAATGCATTGTTTAAGAGTGTACTTATATATTACTTTCAGTCATGCTATATCTCAAGCAGCCTCTAAGGACTTTCCTTATCTAAACATCAACTCAAGTGAAACAAACTATGTACTGGGAGCTGACTTTATATTGAAATAAACTGCATATTACAAGAGATGAAAACCTCTGATAGAGAATATTGTCCAAATATAAATCACTTATGAGGTCATATCTAGAATATGGCCTTAACACTTAGCAGTACACTAACCTAGAAGAATTTTGGGGGAGGGGGGTAATAGTTGGGTAATTAGATAAGTAAAGGAGAATGATCTCAAAACAAAAAACTGGGCTTGGAAAAAGATGCTTTAGGGTATGTTCACACAAAAACCCAAAAACGTCTGAAAATACGGAGCTGTTTTCAAGGGAAAACAGCTCCTGATTTTCAGATGTTTTTTAAGCCACTCGCGTTTTTCACAGCGTTTTTTACCGCCGTTTTTGGAGCTGTTTTCAATAGAGTCTATGAAAAACAGCTCCAAAAACGTCCCAAGAAGTTACCTCCACTTCTTTTTCGCGGCCGTTTTTTTACGCGGCCGTTTTTCAAAACGGCCGCGTAAAAAAATGGCCCGTTGAAACAGAATGCCGTTTTTCCCATTGCAATGAATGGGCAGATGTTTGGAGGCGTTCTGCTTCCGATTTTTTGCCCGTTTTTCGGGCATTTACGGCCTGAAAAACGGCCAAAAATAGGCTGTGTGAACATACCCTTAGAGGTGATCATAAAATTAGGTAAAAATATATCTAGGGTCAATATTAGGATTACAACATACTGTATACTATTTGTTTAATGAACTGTACAATTGACTAGTTGCATCTAGTCAGGGACGATTCAAAGTTGGTGAACCCCCATGACAAAACATTAAAGGGCTATTCCCATAATTAATATTTATCGCCTATCCACAGATTGGTGGGGTTCCGACTGCTCGGCTATCTCCGGCAGCCCCACAGAAAATGAAGGGTACCAGTGGCCGAGTTTGCACAGTACTGCTCCATTCATATGGAAGAATAGGTGATAAATATTGATTATAGGAGTACCCCTTTAAGTGGGACCCCCGTAACTTTTTTGCAAGAAAGGAAAAAGAGAGAATGTATATTCCATGAATATTGTCCCATTTACACCTCGCCCCTCTCCTCCATAATCTGAACTTGTTTCACCTGGTAGAAGACGTGTCCAAAATCCACATTGCAGAACCATGGCAATTCGCAGGACGGTTTTTCAGAGCGGTGATAGCCACATGTAAAGTTATCCTTAAAGCGTACCTAACTTTTGCAAGGAGTTTTTTTTCTACTATAAGGGCATGACCACACATGGCGGAATTCCTCCGCAACTGTCCGCATCAATGCCGCACCTAATCCGGGTTGCGGATTACGGCTGCGGATCTGCACAAAATGTGCAGAAAATTGATGCGGACTAGCTGCTGCGGACTGCGGGAAAAGTGCTTCCCTTCTCCCTATCAGTGCAGGATAGAGAGAAGGGACAGCACTTTCCCTAGTGAAAGTAAAAGAAATTCATACTTACCGCCCGTTGTCTTTATGACGCGTCCCTCCTTCGGCATCCAGCCCGACCTCCCTGGATGACGCGCCAGTCCATGTGACCGCTGCAGCCTGTGCTTGGCCTGTGATTGGCTGCAGCCGTCACTTACACTGAAACGTCATCCTGGGAGGCCGGACTGGAGACAGAAACAGGGAGTTCTCGGTAAGTACGAACTTCATTTTTTTTTACAGATACATGTATATTGGGATCGGTAGTCACTGTCCCGGGTGCAGAAACAGTTACTGCCGATCGCTTAACTCTTTCAGCACCCTGGACAGTGACTATTTACTGACGTCTCCTAGCAACGCTCCCGTCATTACGGGAGCCCCATTGACTTCCTCAGTCTGGCTGTAGACCTAGAAATACATAGGTCCAGCCAGAATGAAGAAATGTCAAGTTAAAAAAGCAAGACGCATCCGCAGCACACATGACATGTGCATGACAGCTGCGGACTTCATTGCGGAACTTTGAATCTCCATTGAAGTCAATGGAGAAATTCCGCCATGAGTCCGCCACTGCTCCGCAACAGACAGAGCATGCTGCGGACACCAAATTCCGCTCCGCAGCCTATGCTCCGCAGCGGAATTGTACGCATCGTGTAAACGAACACTGCTAAATTAAAGTGAAAGTCAATGGAGAAACGGCTCCGCTGCGGATTAACGCTGCGGAGTGTCCGCAGCGGAATTTAAGTGAAATTCCGCCATGTGTGAACCCGCCCTTAGGGGCAAAATTGGTCACTTTATTTTTTTTAACTTTCACTGGACCTAATAAAAAAATGATAAATTTGAAAGACTTTTGTCTTTTTGACAACCTAGTGACCTATTTATAGCAAATTCTTTCAATGAAGTGATTACGAAAGGTGTGTTTTTATTCCATTATTGGACTTTAGCCATAAAGTTGCTTTCTATAGCAGCAGCTCTCCATTCTGTATATAAATCTAAAGCACTAATATAAAATCTGTGTGTACCCACTTATATAGGTGTTATATATTTTATGATATTGCTCACACTCCATAGTTCCTAGCCGCAGACAACGTTGACACATTATAAATAAAATTTGCTATAAATTGAGAGACATCCTGCTGAAATGAAGCTTTCAAGACGGTTAAGGCATTTCGCACACACACGGGTTCTTCAGGAGCAGAGTCTAATTAAAAAGAGTGTTTGCAAGATTAATGTTTTATACTTTTATTTTGCTGTGTTTTTAACTTTTTTCCGTTTGCCCAGAGCCGGTTTTGAATTTCAGTGCCCTGGTGCACAATGTTATAAATTACAGTATTTGCCTGTTTTTCTAAGGAAAGAAGGTGTAATGTTAAACCTTAAATGTCCCTTTGGTGTTAAAGGTCACTTGTTAAAAATTAGACCTTTGTTTTTACTTGAATTCCAGAGCACGTGGCCCAAAATCGCCTGGTAAATCATTTACTGACCCTCCTCATTACTACAAATATCAGCATTTACCCATGTTCTGGCACAAAGTTATTCTATGACAGATTTAAGGAAAGGTTTTTAATTTCTATGCTGTGTTTATTGACGGTTTATCCTTGCACATTTATTTTTAAGGAGGAACTGATCCCACATAGGGAAAAAGGATAATGGTTTAAAATAAAATGCAATAAATACACTAAAAACGTTGAAAACCCAGCTTAAGGGCTCATGCACGTGGTAGAGCCATGTTGATGGTGTTTGTATGCCTATGTGCAGTATTGTGTGGCGGAGGTATTTTCCCGTAGAAGATATCCTGGAACATGGCACAATTATACTCTCACAGATTCCATATGAATCTGATTGAAAAAGACCATAAACTTGGTGGCAGAGGTACAGCATGGCCCCATAGACTATGGGTGCCTTCTTATATTTCCGTACAACTTGGAGCTGGTACAGAACTATAAAAAAGCTATGTGCATGACGGCTAAAATTGCATTCATACATTTTTGCAGAGCTCCCAAGCTTCAGATATGTTGTGTAAAATAACAGAACGGGATGTATTAAAGGCTATTAATATAACAATGTTTTAGGTGTTTTTAAGCAACTTTTCAATTAACTTTAATTTTTATTTTGACTATTTTATTTATTTGGCCGTATCCTTCCATCAAAGCCGATCCGTCAGGTCAGCTGCATTGACGGCTCTGGTGAATGCAGGTACTGCGTGTCTCCGACACACAGGATCCAGCTAATAACGATCGCATCTAAGTTCATCATAGCCTTTAAATTAAGTAGTAAATTACATAATTATTGCATTTACACCCTCCCTCCTGGTAATATGCATGAAAACATGTTGCTCTCACAATCTGACTTGTGGCTTACACTGTCAAGAGTTAATAGTTCTTATGGTAGTTCTTATGGTGGTATGTTTTTACTGTTAGATCCTGTTAGGTAACAATCGGTTAAGTGATCTTCAGCCTATTCCACTACCAGTACAAGTTTCCTGCGGGTTAAAAGTGGCATCATCATTTTTGCAGTAGTAGGTTATTTCTCCAAGGCAGCCCATTTTGTGTCTCTCTACAATCGTCTCCCCTTGCTATCCAACTTATCTTTATCGTTGGAAGTTACCGGTTGGATGGTTGTCTTAAGAGATAACTTCTGAACGTGGGATTTTATTTATAGTCAAAAGCTGCAGGACGTTCGTCAACAATTTTGACAGGCAATCAACATTTCCCCTGCATAATACCCAAAATCTAAGCAGGTGAATGAGTAGCTGAAAACCATTAGCTGTATTTTCTCTCCCGATAATTGGGAACAATTGTTTTCGTGGGCACACATTGATAGCCTCCATAAATCCACAAACACTGCTGCTTTATTCACTATGCCATCTGCATCTGCCAGCTTCCCTCTCCTGGTCATCTAGTAAGCCGCCAAATCATACTCCCGAGCTGACCTTTGTGACTATTTGGAAAGATATAATAGTGGTCCTAGAAATAAGCATTGTTTTGTCACAAAAAAATGGACCAACAAGAAAATACATCCTGTCCCTCATTTGAGTCCTGGGTGCTCTGTATGACTGTTTAATAAACATTGTTGTGTAGTCATGGTCGGACTTACCTCAGTTGAACACGTTACTTTCCATTGCTTCTATGGATCGCATTCATCTGTTTCATGAATAGCTGTCTAACTTTTCTATGAATTGTGATGACATGATTATGTCTGGCCGGCTCACCTAATTCCAGCACTTCTGTCGTCTTGGTTTGATTTCGGTGTCTGTGTAATGACTTTGGCCTGTCTAGCTCTCTATTGAACTTGCCCATATTCTACCTCATCTTCTTCTACCATTCATGTACTTTATGTCTTATCTTTGTAAGACAAGGTGAGTTGGAAGCTAAGAGATGTCTTCTATAGTAACCGGTATCAACTACCCCCTTAGGAAACTGTTCTGAGGGCCATGATCTGCAGGTTCTATGCAGCAAAGCCCAACACTTCCTTCTGGAGGGCTTTTTAGACTTTACACCTCATTTTGACGAACATTCATCTTGTGTGATATTCGAAAATCCACTTGGCATTCCAAGTACTGACCTAATCTGTTGTAGAAACTACGAGTAAATCTTAGTCATATTCTATCTCTTGGTTGAACCTAATGGACATGTGTCTGTTTTCAACCGTACTAACTATGTAACTATATTTATTTTAATTATGTAATAATATTAATAGTACATTTTTTGAAAAGATCAGTTTTCCATTAAACCGTAATATTATAAAACTGGAAGTATCTGTTACTAGGATATACATCTTTAAATGAGAACTTATGTTAAGATTTAAGACATTAAATGAAACGTAAAGAGCCCGAATGAAAGGATATATGCTAATGAATAGATTTGCATTCTCCCTGTATACCTGCCGTTTATTGAGGCAAACCAGGAAACTAACTATATACCCAGTGGATTGTTGGCCTGGAAGAGCAATAGAAGATGGGACAAGATCCAGCAGCTTCATAGCTCCACTCATCTCCAAAATGTTTCTTCTCAGAATTGAGGCAGCTGTGTAGCCAGAGACCTAGAACTGTTGATGAAACTAAGATTTGTGTTCTGCATATTTTTTTATTTGAATTTATGTTCACATGTTACTAGGAAATGGGAAACTGTCCATCTAGTTGTGCCCTGAGAGCTGCATTTAATTATAGTTGTAATAATGCATTACATTGTGTCTGCTACAAGTAAAATATCTTACAGACCTCAATTTGTTTTTCACAGATATCAAATACAGTAAATCTAGAACAAAAATCCTCCTGAGGCTGGAGCTATACACATAGTTTAGTAGCCGGATTGCTGAGATCTACTCCAATGGTATGCAGTGATTACCTTGAAAATTGAAGGCAAGTCGTTAACAGTAATGGTTGAGGCTACACAACATACACACTATAGCTTTATTAGTAACTGTCATGTCTTACGTGTGATTTTTTTTTTTTACCCAATGTCTTGATATATTGTTATTCAAAAATCAAATGAAAATCACATTGCAAAAGGGTAAAATCTCTACAAAAAGGGGTACACCCAGAGCATGCTTTGATAGAAAAAAAAGCCCATTTAAAACATGACTGTAATGTGTGAATAGAAAATACACAATTTGTGGAGTTGTTAAGGTCTTTAGGTCCTCATCAGATAGACTTTTGGGGAAAGTTGTTGCAAGTTGTTCAAGTATCAACACAGATTAGGCACTGTAACACAGAGTGACAAGCCAAAGCGCCTAACTTATGTGCCCTGCTCCCACTCTCTTGTCCTCACTCAGTGAGCGAGTGTCGGCTGGCCAATCCTGTTCAAGTGCCTCCTTCTCCAGGTGATTCCAGAATATTCATGGGCATCTTGTCTCTAGCGGTCAAAGTACTGTATATCTTGCTCCTGGTGATTCCAGATTGTTGATGGGTATTTTGTCCCTATTGGTCCCAGTACTGAACACCCTGCTCCTGATTGCTGTAGTGTTGCCTGTTTCAGCCTATCCTGTTGCGGGTGTTTTCAGCCCAACCTGTTTTTTGTTGGTTCTAGCGCATCCTTTACCTGGTGGTTGACATATACCCTGTTACTATTTTGTGGGTTCAAATATCTAGTGGAGCCCAGGCGATTACCATTATGAGCATCCACGTGCTCTAAAAAATAGCTGCAGTGCTTCTCAGATTGAGCTTAAGACACTCCCTCTGTTCACGGATTGGACAGGACTGCTCTCCTGAGCAGCTCTGGCCAATCCGAGAACAGTGGTAGTGTCTCAGATTCGTAGTCTAAGAAGTGCTGCAGCCATTCTGGGACAGCAAAGAGGGGACCCTAAAATAGCTGATCCATGGCTGAGGGACACAACTGGAGAACACCAGGCAATACCCCATCACATTTAAAATGTTGTCCCAGGACCAAAGGGTCACTTTAAGAAAAAAAGTCTGCTTTTTCCCCGAAATAGCGCCACATCTGTCCGAGGCCTGTGTCTGCTATTTCAGTTCAGCTCCATTCACTCCAATGGGAATGAGCTGCAATACTTGCATATGGGCAAGAGTGACACTGTTTTTGAAAAAAGCTGACCCTTTTTTCTTCATTCTGGACTATGCTGGATAATTGTTGCCTGGACATGTAGAGTAGACATAAATCACTGATTTAACGTTCCTTGCAGCCAGACCAGATTATAGGAATAATTAATGTATTACCTGACACATGATTAGAGTTATCTAATAAAGGAACGTGTAATTAGCAGCTTATCTGCTGAGCTCACCTCAGCTGGGATGTTGGCCAGTAAATTAAAGAAATGTTATAGATATTCATTCTGCAGGTTTACTAAAATGAATATGTTAGGTTTTCAGATTCACAGCATGTATTGTTCTACGCATGCCACCAGAGCTGTAGGGTCCTTCAACTTTACTTGCAATTTATAGTACAAGTATCATCTATGTGGCATAGGAATCATTGTGCGACCGCAATTGCAACCTCTGCACCTCATATACTTGAAAATAGACGCAGTGATGTTTTTTCACATGAATAATAAAGATAGTGATGTAATTATCAAAGAAGCACAGATGTAATGATCAAAAAAGAGCTCAAGAATAAGGGTATGTGCACACGACCAATTTTCAGGTGTAATGGATGCGTTTTACGCCTCGAATTACGCCTGAAAAGACGGCTCCAATACGTCGGCAAACATCTGCCCTTTGCTTGCAGATTTTCTGTGCAGACGAGCTGTCATTTTACGCGTCACTGTCAAAAGACGGCGCGTAAAATTACGGCTGCATCAAAGAAGTGCAGGACACTTCTTGGAACGTAATTGGAGCCGTTTTTCATTGACTCCAATGAAGAACAGCTCCAATTCCGTCCGTAAAAGACGCCGCGAAAAACACGTGCACTTGTAAAAAGTCTGAAATTCAGGAGCTGTTTTCTCCTGAAAACAGCTCCGTCATTTCAGACATATTTGGCATTGCTGTGTGAACATACCCTAATAGTCACAGTGATGTCATATGGGGTGATGAACGCAGTGATCCTAGTCACAGTGTATCCTTATACAGGGATAATACACAAAGTGATGTCACAAAACAGGGATAACAAACAGTCAAACTAGAAAGTTCATGGATAATAAACACTGTGAAGTCTAAGGAAAGGGTTATTGCACAGCTGGTGATGTCACCGTTTATGTCACAGATGACACAGCTGGTGATGTCACAGCTTATGTCACAGATGACACATTTGGTGATGTCACAGTTTATGGCAAGGACGACAGTAATATCCCAGCACAGGGATAATAAACAGAGCATTAGAATACAAGGATAATACACACAGTGATGTCACAGTATAATAAACAGTGATGTTACAAAACAGGGATTTTTAAACATGGTGATGAAGCAGAAAGATAATGCACACAGTGATGTCACAGTTCAGCTTATTATAGTGACAGGTCTGCTGGACTAAAAAAATGTGCCGTTTGGTTTGTAATAGCTAAGACAAAATATAGCGGAATAGGTACAGCGCCACTTCTGTCTATGGGCTTTGTCTGGTATTGTAGCTAAGCCCTATTTACTTAAAAGGACTGTAATACAAGAAACAGCCAATGGATGGACAGGAAGGGAACTGTTTATGGAAAAAAGGAAACTCTTTCTTCCAATTCTGGAGTACCCCTTTATTGGGGAGATTAGAACTAAAGGTCTGCTTTTCTCCAGAAACAGTGCCATCCTTGTCTATAACCTTTGGTATTGCAGTCTTCACTTGAATGTGGATGAGCTGCAATACCAGACCCAGTCCTCAGACATGAGTGGCGCTGTTTCTGAGAAAATAAAAGCAGACTTTGCTTCCTAATCCCGTCTTTAAACATTTGTGAAATCTAGAACTGAGGCGTTGGTCATTGAAATTGATAAGGAGCTACCTAATATTTATACAGAACAGGTTTGGCAGTGAAAATACACATCCCCCGCGCAGTCATTTAATCAGTGATATATGCCAATATATTCCAAATCATATAAATCTTCATTAGCAGCCAAATGCAGCAGCATTCATCTTCTCCACAAATTGGGAAAAATGGAAACGAACTGTACAATTATTGTTCTCTGCGGCATCATTCATAATGTTCTTTTGCAGCGTATTGTGAACCAGAGCCGACTGAGACAGAAAATAAATAATGGTGCCTCTTTTTGTTCTCTTTATAAAGGGCCAGGGCCAATCAGTAATTTGTGTTTTACCGTTGATAATAACTGTATTCTATCATTCCCTCATAGGTTTACAAATAAACAAAAGTAATTAATTAACCGTGTGAACAGCGAGCAATTATAAAGACTATGATGTGAGCGTAATCTTTTTACACAAAAATGTCTATATTTGAGTCCTGATTTTGGATTATAAATCTGGAGGTTATCAAGAAAAGAGGGCGAACAGATTGGAGCAACACATGACTGCAAGTTCAGATTACACACAGGGTTGTTTATAGTCTGCAACCATGAAGAGGTCTGTGTAGGAGCTGCATACACGAAACAGTCTAATTTATTTTATATTTTAAATGCATTAAAGGAGTCATGTCATAGCATGCTGAAGTTGTCTCACCACGCGTAGAGCACCCCAGGTTAGAGGCCACTTAATGGCTGCAAAAGTGTCCAGTATAGCCTTTAACCCCTTGGTGACATGCAACGTGATTGTATGTCACGGCTGCCAAGAGGGAGTATGAAGCGGGCTCACGGGCTGCAATGGCAGCCGTTAAGCTGTTAGAAACAGGGGAAGCCCCCTCCAGCAGCCCATCGCTTCCATTCGCGAAGTGCCAATGGTTGTCATCCTGGGACCTAATGAAGGAACCCAGGTCTGCCATGTTTCTCCCCCTATTAAACCCTGCTAGAGGCAGAGCTTAATAGGAGCCAGTTAAACGTACCATACACTAAAAAATAGAAGTATCTCACAGTATAGTATCAGCGATAAAATGATCGCTTATTCAAGTCCCCTAGGGGGACTAAAAAAAGTTACAAATATTAAAATAATTTTTTTTTAATATACAAAAAAAAATTTGAAACGCTAAAAAAAGTTGCTCATTCTTACGCTAAAGTCATGTAAAAAAAATAATAACATAATTTGCATCACTGTATCCCTAAAAGTCCAAATTATTGTAATATAACATTATTTAAACCGCACTTTGAATGCTGCAAACAACGAAACAAAGCCAGAATTGCTGTTTTTCGGTCATCTTTCCCACACAAAAAAAAATAGAATAAAAAGTAATTGTTCTGCAGTTTACAGTTTATCCCCCAACCCCCCCAAGACTTGTCATATCTTCACATGGTTACCTCTGTAATATGACATTCGATAGAACATGACACAAAATTCTGTATGAATCTTAAAAACAACAGCATGCCCCCCTATGATATCTGAGAGGTACATTTGGAGGTACAGTACGGCCTATACACTTCTATAATTACCATATTACGGCTCCGTACAAGTCAGAACTTTAATGAAGTCGCATTAGGTCGTAAGCATTTTCAAATTTCTTCATTGTACATTCCAATGAGAGATTGTTGTAGAACTGACGGCCCCATAGGACGCAGATTAACTTTTTCTGGGAATGAAAATTTTAATAGAATAGACAACACACTCAGCCTAGTTCACACTGTTATCTGTGTAATCCTCTGGTATCAGTTGGAATCTTCCCCAATCAATACTACAGATTTCATTTTTAATAAGAAATATATTTACAATGGTGCAGACAGAATAAATCTTCTAGAATCAATAAAGCAGAAAATAATGAAATAAAACAATAATTATAGCATTCAGTTTCCTGGTTTTGCACTTCGTTATGTATGAACTCTAACACTAGTTGTCATATCCAGCAATTTAACTGCTTCAAGCCTGACCAGCATCTTTAGACATCAGGGTGGGCCTCTTACAACTGTAACATGCCAAATATGCAATGGCACAAGCAATTTTACAGCTGACGTCCCAAGACAGAAGGCAGAAATATATATTTTTCTTTTGGGATAATGTTGATTAATTTACAGAATAAAATATATATAGGAATGGTGTCAACCAAAAGTCAGCTGGGAACGAAAGTGCTAGTAGTATCACAGGTCGTGTTGCCCATTCCTGAGCAGCAGCATGTCACATGGTAGAATTTGTCATTATGATGAACCTAAAATAATTAAAGTGAAACTCTAGGAAAAAAATTGAGATTGCAGCTTTTTCCTGAAGGCAACTCAACCTCCCAAGTTATACCATAGGGGTCTCCATGCAGGCGGCTCATTCACCGCGACTGCCTTCGCAGTTCCTAAACAGTGGTTGTTATGAGCTGCCTGCGAACCTGTACAGGAAATAACTATCCGCACACGATCGCATGTACAGAGTGTTATTTGCTGTACAGGTTCCTGGGCTGCTCGTGACATCCGCTTCTTGGGAGCTGGTATCCAACTGAGGCCCCATGGATCTTATGGATCCAGTTAACTGGGCCTAAAAAGAAGTTATTAAAATATATGTCTGGAAAGGGTTATAAAGCCAATGGCTCTGGGACTCCAGCAAACCACAGTTAGGCCTGATTCACACGAACGAGTGCAAACACAAACATGAAAAACTGCAGTTTTTCACGTCCGAGTCGCACCTTTGCGGGACCCGTTTTCATGGATCCTTCATAGACTTGAGTCTATTGAGGGATCTGTGAAAACGGACGAAAATAGGACATGGCTGTTGTTTCAACGTACCGTGTGAAGGATCCGTGAAAAAATAGGACGTGTGAATTGTTCCATTGAAATACATGCGTCCGTGTGACGGCCGTTGAAAAACGGCCGTATACTACGTTCATCTGAATAAGCCCTTGAAGTCACTATTTACAACTAGAAAAAACTTCAAACAGTGATGATTCTGCCCAGAAGGGGCTGACCCGCCAAAATTTTTGCAGAATTGCATTAATTCTTATCCAGGAAGTCGAAAAAGGTCCCAGAAGAACATTTAAGGGCCTCGCTCGCCTCTGATTAAGTCAGTGTTCATGTTGCTGCTAAAGGTGGCGCAACCAGGTACTGAGTTACTTTTTTACATGGCATCAGTTGGTATTTGTAAATTTTATCTTACAAAAAATGAAATGATGATTTAAAAACAATTTTTTTTTAATTCTGTTTACTCAGGTTATCTTTGACTTATATTAAAAAGTAGATTGACACTCTTAAACAATTTAGTGTGACAAATAGCAAAAATGGAAGAAATCACTTTTTCACGACTGTATATTTTTTTATGCTACGATCTTACCAGCATAATTAAGGGTCTGTAGCGGCATGTGCCCCAGGTGCTGTGTTTCAAGGTGGGTGGCAGCAAGCCAGTCGGCCTTAGACTGGTTATTTAGACACACGGTTAGGGCAGCAAGTTGAATCTTTGCCCCAGGTGAATAAAATCCTAGCTACGACCTATGAAGGTTTCCGTACAGTTGTTGTTATGCCATGAGTTTGTATGGAGTTGGTTTACTACACAATATTTCTTTCCGTAATGACAATTTTGCAGACATGTAGTATAAAATTATTGATTAGCTTATCCAAACTAACATTTTGAATATAATAACCTTTTACTATATGAATTGGATTAACACATAAGTATATATATTTGTGATATTTTCAAGGGCCGCGTATACATCGAAACCTGCCCTGAACAATACCATTCACAGGATGATCAAATAAACTTCAGCTGAATTGAATGTTTTCACTTACTACATTCAATTCAGAAATTTACTATTCCACATGCACCTTCTCAGGTTTTATTGCTTCTTTGAAAACCAATATATATTTCATTGTATATCAGAACTGCTCTAGCCTAACTCTTCTTTGGCAGCTTAATGGTGGCAATTAGTTAGAATGATAGCAATCTTTCTGTACTTCCTCAACCGGTCTAAGAATATTTTAGGGAAGCCTACATTTGAGAGACTATTTATATATGGCAGAAATATTTATCTTTGGGTTGGAACTTCATGAATTTATCTTCAGTGGTTTTCATTACTTTCAATAACCTTCTTTTAATTGTTTGAAAATGTTTATAAAGACCAGATATATTCATGTGCATAGAGACTTAATTTAAATTCCTTTAATTCAGCATCGATAGGATCAAATAGGTGCTGAAAATAAAAAAAATCGGGATTATTTTAAAATCATCGAAAATGTATATAAATCATTTTAATTATTAAACAAACAAAATTTACCTCTTAGGGCTCATTCAGACGAGCGTATATGTAGTCAGTGTGACGGCCGTTAAAACAACGGCCGCCACACAGACTCATGTACTTCAATGAGGCCGTTCACACGACCGTGTGAAGGGTCTGTGAAAAAAAAGGACATGTCCTATTTTTTTTTTGCGCTTCATGCATCCCTTCATGGACTCTAGTCTATGGAGGATGCGTGATAATGAGTCCCACACGGGTGCACCTCGGACGTAAAAAACTGCAGTTTTTCACGTCTGAGGTTGGCTACGTTCGTCTGAATGTAGCCTTACACTGCAGCTATCTTGGATGTTAAGATAAAAAAAACTTGGCTTCAGTCCCCAAAGTCTTGTGATGTGGGGGGAGGTGTACCAAATGTACACTTAATGTTGAACCACAAGAATCAGCATAAAATTCACATTTAAAAAAAAGTTGTAGCCCATATTGGTAGTGCATGTAAGTTGCTATAGGTTTAGTGGAGACTCCAAGGCTTCACACACATTATGGCTCCATTATGTACAGAGTGTAAAGGATCTGCCAGGCACAGCTTCGGGGTTAACGCCCATAGGTAATCAGTCGGCACCTGAGTCTATGTCTCTGAGACTGACTCCAGCTTCCACCACTCAGGCTGGCAGGCTTAGGAGTGGGAGAGCCTATCGCCGTCTGGCCAGACTCAGCTAGCTCCCGCCCTCGGTCTATTTATACCTGCCTTTCCTGTTCCTCCTTTGCTTGTGATTCTTCTCGTGTGGTTTCCTGGCCCAGCTACAGCTTCTGACTATTTGATCCTGCTCCATACTGACCCTGGCTTACTGACTACTCTCCTGCTCTGCGTTTGGTACCTCGTACACTCCTGGTTTGACTCGGCTCGTTCACCTCTCTTGTTGCTCACGGTGTTGCCGTGGGCAACTGCCCCATTTCCCTTAGCTTTGTGTACCCTTGTCTGTTTGTCTCGTGCACTTACTGAGCGTAGGGACCGCCGCCCAGTTGTACCCCGTCGCCTAGGGCGGGTCGTTGCAAGTAGGCAGGGACAGAGTGGCGGGTAGATTAGGGCTCACTTGTCCGTTTCCCTACCCCTATCATTACATAATCACAAGCCCATTACCTAGTCTACCCTGGTCCCTGTCTCTACTATGGACCCCCTTGAGACCCTGGCCCAGCAAATGCAGGGTCTCTCCCTACAGGTCCAGGCCCTGGCTCAGAGGGTCAACCAGCCTGACGCTACCATGGTAGTGCCCCTCACCTCACCTCTTGAACCCCACCTCAAGTTGCCTGACCGGTTCTCAGGGGACCGGAGGACTTTTCTCTCCTTTCGGGAGAGTTGTAGGCTCTACTTTCGCTTAAAGCCTCACTCCTCAGGTTCTGAGAGCCAGCGGGTGGGTATAATTATGTCCCGGCTCCAGGAAGGGCCCCAAGAGTGGGCCTTCTCCTTGGCTCCTGACGCCCCTGAACTTTCCTCCATTGATCGTTTCTTTTCTGCTCTCGGACTCATTTATGACGAGACTGACATGACTGCCTTTGCCGAGAGTCAGCTGGTGACCTTACGTCAGGGTAAGAGACCTGTTGAGGAGTATTGTTCTGACTTTAGGAAGTGGTGCGTAGCTTCTCGGTGGAATGACCCTGCATTAAGGTGCCAGTTTAGGTTGGGTCTGTCGAACGCCCTGAAAGACCTGCTAGTTAGCTATCCCTCTTCTGACTCCCTAGACCAGGTTATGGCTTTAGCGGTACGACTTGACCGACGTCTCAGGGAACGACAACTTGAACGTTTTTGTGTTTTCCCCTCTGACTCCCCCATGATGCCTCCTGAGGTCCCGTTGCTTCGCTCTTCCACGGAAGACTCGGAGGTACCTATGCAGCTCGGGGCCTCCGTGTCCCCCCGACAACGTAGAGAGTTCCGCAGGAAGAATGGTCTCTGCTTCTATTGTGGGGATGACAAGCATCAAGTGAACACCTGTCCTAGGCGTAAGAATAAGCAGCCGGAAAACTTCCGCGCCTAAGTGATCATCGGGGAGGTCACTTGGGCGCACAGGTATTTCCCGTAAATATGAAACGTAATAAAATCTTGCTTCCCTTTCAGGTCTCTTTTGGTGGTAGGTCTGCTACCGGCAGTGCCTTCGTGGATTCAGGGTCTTCTGCTAATATCATGTCTGTGGAATTTGCTATGTCTCTAGCTATGCCTTTGATTGATTTGCCTAAACCTGTCCCGGTAGTGGGTATCGACTCCACTCCACTTGCTAATGGTTACTTTACACAGCATACCCCTGTTTTTGAACTCCTTGTTGGCTCCATGCATTTGGAGCAGTGCTCTGTACTGTTGATGCAGGGATTATCGTCCGATTTGGTTTTAGGCCTTCCCTGGTTGCAGTTGCATAATCCCACGTTTGACTGGAATACTGGGGAGCTTACCAAATGGGGTAATTAATGCTTGACGTCATGTTTTGCTGTTAATTCCATTTCTCCCCCTGAGGAGGTGAACACGCTACCTGAGTTTGTGCAGGACTTCGCTGATGTTTTCTCTAAGGAGGCCTCCGAAGTGTTACCTCCTCATAGAGAATACGATTGCGCTATCGAATTGGTACCAGGAGCTAAGCTCCCTAAGGGTAGGATATTTAACCTTTCTTGTCCCGAACGTGAAGCCATGAGAGAGTATATCCAGGAATGCCTGGCCAAGGGTTACATTCGCCCCTCTACTTCTCCGGTAGGTGCTGGCTTCTTCTTCGTAGGGAAGAAGGATGGTGGTCTTAGGCCATGCATTGACTACCGTAACTTGAATAAGGTCACTGTAAGGAACCAGTATCCCCTTCCTTTGATTCCTGATCTCTTTAATCAAGTTCAGGGGGCCCAATGGTTCTCTAAGTTTGATCTACGGGGGGCGTATAACCTTATCCGCATCAAAGAGGGGGATGAGTGGAAGACTGCGTTTAACACGCCCGAAGGTCATTTCGAATACCTCGTCATGCCCTTTGGGTTGTGTAATGCTCCTGCGGTCTTCCAGAATTTCATAAATGAAATTTTAAGGGATTACCTGGGGGTATTTCTTGTAGTGTACCTTGATGACATACTGGTGTTTTCCAAGGACTTGTCCTCCCACATTGAGCATGTCAGGAAGGTGCTCCAGGTCCTTCGGGAAAACAAACTGTTTGCGAAAACCGAAAAATGTGTGTTTGGGGTACAGGAGATACCATTTTTAGGGCAAATCCTCACTCCTCATGAATTCCGCATGGACCCCGCCAAGGTCCAGGCTGTGGCGGAATGGGTCCAACCTGCCTCCCTGAAGGCGTTACAGTGTTTCTTGGGGTTCGCTAATTATTACAGGAGATTTATTGCTAACTTCTCGGTCATCGCTAAGCCTCTTACGGACCTCACTCGCAAAGGTGCTGATCTCCTCCACTGGCCTCCTGAGGCTGTCCAGGCTTTTGAGGTCCTTAAGAAGTGCTTTATCTCGGCCCCGGTGCTGGTTCAGCCCAACCAAATGGAGCCATTTATCGTGGAAGTTAACGCATCCGAGGTGGGAGTGGGGGCTGTCTTGTCCCAGGGTACCAGGTCCCTCACCCATCTCCGTCCCTGTGCCTACTTCTCCAGGAAGTTTTCGCCCACTGAGAGTAACTATGATATTGGCAACCGCGAACTCTTAGCCATTAAATGGGCATTTGAAGAGTGGCGCCACTTCCTGCAGGGGGCTAGGCACCAGGTAATGGTCCTTACTGACCACAAGAATCTGGTTTTCCTAGAATCTGCCCGGAGGCTAAACCCGAGACAAGCTCGATGGGCGCTATTTTTTACCAGATTCCACTTTTTGGTTACCTATAGGGCTGGGTCTAAAAATATTAAGGCCGATGCACTGTCGCGTAGCTTCATGGTCAGCCCCCCTTCGGAGGAAGATCCTGCTTGTATTCTGCCTCCTGGTATAATCATTTCTTCTATTGATTCTGATTTAGTCTCAGAAATTGCGGCTGATCAAGGTTCAGCTCCCGGGAACCTTCCTGAGGACAAGCTGTTTGTTCCCCTGCAATTCTGGCTAAGGGTACTTAGGGAAAACCATGACTCCGCACTATCGGGTCATCCAGGCGTCCTGGGTACCAAACACCTCATTGCCAGAAACTATTGGTGGCCTGGGTTGCCTAAAGACGTTAAGGCCTACGTCGACGCTTGTGAGGTTTGTGCTAGGTCCAAGACTCCCAGGTCCCGACCAGCGGGCTTACTACGTTCTTTGCCCATTCCCCAGAGACCTTGGACCCATATCTCCATGGATTTTATCACCGATTTGCCTCCATCTCAAGGCAAGTCGGTGGTGTGGGTTGTAGTAGACCGCTTCAGTAAGATGTGTCACTTTGTGCCCCTCAAGAAACTACCCAATGCCAAGACGTTAGCTACCTTGTTTGTCAAACACATCCTGCGTCTCCATGGGGTCCCTGTCAATATTGTTTCGGACAGAGGGGTACAATTTGTTTCATTGTTTTGGAGAGCCTTCTGTAAAAAAGTTGAAGATTGATCTGTCCTTCTCCTCTGCCTTCCATCCTGAAACTAATGGCCAAACCGAGAGGACTAATCAATCTCTAGAACAATATTTAAGGTGTTTTATCTCTGACTGTCAATTTGATTGGGTCTCATTCATTCCCCTCGCCGAATTTTCCCTTAATAACCCGGTCAGTAACTCGTCAGGGGTCTCCCCCTTTTTCTTTAATTTTGGGTTTAATCCACGGTTCTCCTCCGTTTCACCTGGTAGTTCCAACAATCCCGAGGTAGAGGTCGTTCATCGGGAACTGTGCACAGTCTGGGCCCAGGTTCAGAGGAACCTAGAGGCGTCCCACAGCGTACAAAAAACTCAGGCTGATAGAAGACGTTCTGCTAACCCCTTGTTTATGGTCGGGGATCTGGTGTGGTTATCGTCTAGGAACTTGCGCCTTAAGGTCCCGTCCAAGAAATTTGCTCGCCGGTTTATTGGGCCGTATAAGGTAATTGAAGTCCTCAATCCTGTCTCCTTCCGACTGGAGTTGCCCCCATCTTTTCGAATACACGACGTGTTTCATGCCTCCCTCCTTAAACGCTGCACCCGTCCTTGGCTCCCTCGAGGAGACCTCCTGTTCCCGTTCTCACCCCTGAGGGGGTGGAATTCGAGGTGGCCAAGATTGTGGACAGCAAGATGGTCCAAGGCTCCCTCCAGTACCTGGTCCATTGGAGAGGATACGGGCCTGAGGAGAGGACTTGGGTACCCGCCCGGGATGTTCACGCTGGAGTATTGGTCAGGAAGTTCCACCTTCGTTTCCCCAATAAACCAGGTCCACTTAGAAAGGGTCCGGTGGCCCCTCATAAAAGGGAGGGTACTGTAAAGGATCTGCCAGGGCACAGCTTCGGGGTTAACGTCCATAGGTAATTAGTCGGCACCTGAGTCTATGTCTCTGAGACTGACTCCAGCTTCCACCACTCAGGCTGGCAGGCTTAGGAGTGGGAGAGCCTATCGCAGCCTGGCCAGACTCAGCTAGCTCCCGCCCTCGGTCTATTTATACCTGCCTTTCCTGTTCCTCCTTTGCTTGTGATTCTTCTCGTGTGGTTTCCTGGCCCAGCTACAGCTTCTGACTATTTGATCCTGCTCCATACTGACCCTGGCTTACTGACTACTCTCCTGCTCTGCATTTGGTACCTCGTACACTCCTGGTTTGACTCGGCTCGTTCACCTCTCTTGTTGCTCACGGTGTTGCCGTGGGCAACTGCCCCATTTCCCTTAGCTTTGTGTACCCTTGTCTGTTTGTCTCGTGCACTTACTGAGCGTAGGGACCGCCGCCCAGTTGTACCCCGTCGCCTAGGGCGGGTCGTTGCAAGTAGGCAGGGACAGAGTGGCGGGTAGATTAGGGCTCACTTGTCCGTTTCCCTACCCCTATCATTACACCGAGCTTCATAGAAGAATTGCTTCTAGCGGATTTTAGCTCTGTACATACGGCAACCAATTGAAACATAGTACAACAGCCATACGGCTTCATTTTTTTTAACATCTATTTTTACACTATTTGACCTGTATGACACACAACAGAGGTCTGTACAAGGCAAATTTAGCTCAGCTTGTCTATAAATAGAAAACAAAATAATACTGCATCTTCGAACATTAGATCCCTGTGTCATTCGGAAAAATTGTTAACTTTAGATATTGTGGATTATTGACATAATGTTGAGGTATTGTACTAAAGATTATCTCTCCAATAATCATAAATCTAAGATAGATAACTACCTGGTTACAACTCTATCCAACAGTTCCCCGATCCCTTTCTTCAAAGCTATATGTGGGGAAAGAAGCAGATGTAAAATTCCAATTTTGAAATAGTCGGAACTCGTACCCTTATAATAATCTTTATCTATATGACACCAACATATTCTGCAATGTTTTATAATTGGGAACAACAGACAAGTATAATGAAGTGATCAAAATAAATGAACAAACAATGAGACAAAAGTAGAGAGGTCTCAGTTTCCAAAGCTTACAGTCTAACTCAGGGGTGCACAACCTGCACAACAATGCTTGCCATCCATTTCTAGCACCCCCATATTTGTGGACTCCTTTCCGTACGATACTCTAGATAGAAAGAGATGAGGTAGAGTGACTTTCATAAAGTATAGTGGAGATAGCTGTGCTTATGTGTGGATACCTCCTTCTCTCTAGTGTGCCGAAGTGGAAGTCCCAGAAGTGGAGCCCCATCTATCAGACATTTATGGCATATACTATTTATATGGCTCAGGTGGGAATACCCTTTAAGTATATTTCAGCACTTAAGAATGGGACAATCTGACAACGTGGCCCTCAAACTATGCCAATTTTGCTAAACCGCAACGAATCATGCAAATTTTGTTGCACGTTCTACCCTAATCCTATTCAAATCTACAACATAATAGAAATGCTGTAGATTTGAAAAACCGCAGCATGAAAAATGTGCTACATGTGAATGGGATTTTAAAAAAACCCAATCACATGTATTGTACTTTGCTGCAGATTTTTGGTACAGAATCTGAACCGAAAATTCACAGCAAATCTGATATATCTGAATGTGGCTAAACGAACAACAGAATTTCAAAATCTCTCTTAAAAAAACCCCTATTCTTTTCAGTAAAAAAAGTAGAAATAACATAGGAAACTGCTTATTATTCATATATCAAACCAGATCTGCGGCTTATCTTACTTGTTTTATTGTCAGCTTCCTACCCTTTAGATAGAAAGCAGCATTGTAATCTTTTTCACTGTGGCAGGAAAGGCATTTCTCATCTTTACTGATATACAGGCAATAGTTGCTGAGTTTTTTTTTCTTCTTGTAATATTGCAGGCACAGATAGTCATCTCTGTATATATATAATTAGGAACATTCCATCTCTGAAAAAGTACAATCCATTCATTGACTGTGTTTCGCTATCAAAGAGCAAAAAGTTTCTGTGTTGCTATATTACGGCAGTGACTTCGAGAATTAATTTCATTTGTAATGCAGGAATGCAAGGCAGATAAAGAACCGTGATTGCTGATAATGTATCTGCTTCACAGTAATTACTTCAGACTCAGATATTCCTTCCAGTGCCAATCCCTATACTTTCCTGGCAAAAATCAGCATTCATTGGAAGGAAGTGGAAACATGAAAAGTATATTAAATAGTAAATATAGTGCGAAAATAATGCTGAATAATTAAATTTTGAGCTATTGCCTTGGGCAACTCATCTAAGCATTTTATTTGGATTTTCATGAGCCATTTGTGTGCCAAGGTATCTTAAAACATTTTTTTTTTTTAATGGCAGGGAATTGCAGGAATTTATAGAAAATGTTATGTCAAATTTTGTGCACATTGTTACTCTAGTTTTATACATGTATTTATCATTTAACTAGAGTTGTTAAAGCGAAAACTAACAAGATACCAGTTCAATTTCTTGGGCAACAACATGAATTTAATAAAGTTCAATATGAGTAAAGTATTAAACACAGTTGCAAAGTTTAGGGTCAGATATGTTTATTATAGATTATATAATAGATTTAAGATGTAAATGTATTCACTGAGTAGTGAGTATGTCTGTATCACTGTCTAAGTAACTGTATGGATATATATGGTATATGATATTGCTTGTATAGATGATCTTAATGGCCGTATGGCACTTATTTATCCTTGGGTTCAGTGAAGCGAACGTCCTTCAAGCACGTCATTTTGTTGATGGCACTTACTCCGCCAATCATCCTCGTTTTCCAGAGGTAGGTCCAGGGGGTTCGGCTACAATATGCCCAACTGTCCTCTTGCTAGGACTCATAACTTTCGCCAACAACTCCTCCATTTCTTATAGATTCGAAGAAATAAACTATCAAATATTATGCTGTTAGAATAGGACTCTAGTAGTACTCCATGGCATGTTCATTGACTGTCCGGATACATGTTAGAGGTGTGGGAAAGAAGTGGATACTATAACTTACATGGTGGTAATGCAATTTTATTAGAAGTTTTTCGGTGTCCATCAATGATCTGTACAATCAGATGCGCAGGTGTCGCATGACATGGACCTTGGATATAGCTCTGCTCTCCATGCTCCCCGGCTCTATATCCTCTCAGAAGAAGGGGCTTTTGTGTTTCTTTCTTCAAGCCCCACGGTCTTGGAGATTCAACGTATGGAAGAATGGTTGGCTCAGGAATCTAGCGTAATTAGAGGACCATAATGGACGTATGGTGCTTAGTTATTCTTGGCCTCAGTAAAGCAGATGTGCCTCCATTTCCCAGAGGTATGTTCTGCGGGCTTGACTACAATATGCCCAAATGTACACCTTACTCTTCCTGCTATGAACCGCAACTCGCATAGTCCAAACTTTAAAAAAAACAAAAATTATATATATATATATAAAATATATATATATATATATATATATATATATATATATATATATATATATATATATATATATATATATATAAATAAAAAGAAAATATTGTACATAGTTCATATTGGCCTAGTATATAAAGAATATGCTCTTGGTCCAAAAACTCCTACTACATAGTAAAAGTGTTCATATTCCATACTTTTCAAGTATATAATGTTATTGTTATTAGTGTACTACTATTTAAAGGAAGTGCTCATAGTCCATACTGTAATACTATATAAAGAAAGTATTCATAGTCCATACTGTAATACTATATAAAGAAAGTACTCATAGTCCATACTGTAATACTATATAAAGAAAGTATTCATAGTCCATACTGTAATACTATATAAAGAAAGTACTCATAGTCCATACTGTAATACTATATAAAGAAAGTACTCATAGTCCATACTGTAATACTATATAAAGAAAGTACTGATAGTCCATACTGTAATACTATATAAAGAAAGTACTCATAGTCCATACTGTAATACTATATAAAGAAAGTACTCATAGTCCATACTGTAATACTATATAAAGAAAGTACTGATAGTCCATACTGTAATACTATATAAAGAAAGTACTCATAGTCCATACTGTAATACTATATAAAGAAAGTACTCATAGTCCATACTGTAATACTATATAAAGAAAGTACTCATAGTCCATACTGTAATACTATATAAAGAAAGTACTCATAGTCCATACTGTAATACTATATAAAGAAAGTACTCATAGTCCATACTGTAATACTATATAAAGAAAGTACTCATAGTCCATACTGTAATACTATATAAAGAAAGTACTGATAGTCCATACTGTAATACTATATAAAGAAAGTACTGATAGTCCATACTGTATTACTATATAAAGAAAGTGCTCATAGTCCATACTGTAATACTATATAAAGAAAGTACTCATAGTCCATACTGTAATACTATATAAAGAAAGTACTCATAGTCCATACTGTAATACTATATAAAGAAAGTACTGATAGTCCATACTGTATTACTATATGAAGAAAGTACTCATAGTCCATACTGTATTACTATATAAAGAAAGTGCTCATAGTCCATACTGTAATACTATATAAAGAAAGTGCTCATAGTACATGCTGTATTACTATATGAAGAAATTACTCATAGTCCATACTGTATTACTATATAAAGAAAGTGCTCATAGTCCATACTGTAATACTATATAAAGAAAGTACTCATAGTCCATACTGTAATACCATATAAAGAAAGTACTCATAGTCCATACTGTAATACTATATAAAGAAAGTGCTCATAGTTTATACTGTACTGCTACATAAAGAAAATATGGATTCTGATAACTTGCTGCAGGGGGGTATCACACAACAAAAGCCATTGAAAAGTCAAGATAAGGGATCTAGTCACTGTTTATTTAATGTGTTAAAAGTCAAGGTAAAGACGGCTACATCTGTACACATAGTCTTTATTATACTACTATATAAAGAAAGTACTCCTAGTCCATGCTATACCACAACATTATATTAAAGAGGCTCTGTCACCAGATTTTGCAACCCCTATCTGCTATTGCAGCAGATAGGCGCTGCAATGTAGATGACAGTAACGTTTTTATTTTTTAAAAAACGAGCATTTTTGGCCAAGTTATGACCATTTTTGTAGTTATGCAAATGAGGCTTGCAAAAGTCCAAGTGGGTGTGTTTAAAAGTAAAAGTCCAAGTGGGCGTGTATTATGTGCGTACATCGGGGCGTTTTTAATACTTTTACTAGCTGGGCGCTCTGAAGAGAAGTAACATCCTCTTCTCTTCAGAACGCCCAGCTTCTGACAGTGCAGATCTGTGACGTCACTCACAGGTCCTGCATCGTGACGGCCACATCGGCACCAGAGGCTACAGTTGATTCTGCAGCAGCATCAGCGTTTGCAGGTAAGTCGATCTTACCTGCAAACGCTGATGCTGCTGCAGAATCAACTGTAGCCTCTGGTGCCGATGTGGCCGTCACGATGCAGGACCTGTGAGTGACGTCACAGATCTGCACTGTCAGAAGCTGGGCGTTCTGAAGAGAAGAGGATGTTACTTCTCTTCAGAGCGCCCAGCTAGTGAAAGTATTAAAAACGCCCCGATGTACGCACATAATACACGCCCAGTTGGACTTTTACTTTTAAACACACCCACTTGGACTTTTGCAAGCCTCATTTGCATAACTACAAAAATGGTCATAACTTGGCCAAAAATGCTCGTTTTTTAAAAATAAAAACGTTACTGTAATCTACATTGCAGCGCCTATCTGCTGCAATAGCAGATAGGGGTTGCAAAATCTGGTGACAGAGCCTCTTTAAGAATGTACTCATAGTCTTATCTTGTCCTCTAAAAATATTTTGTAGAATATAAGAAGTATTTTGAAAGTCAGTCAATTGTAAACTCCTAGAATTTAATAATTCTAGATTTATAAAATTTGAGTGAGAAATGTCCTTCAGTTGTTTTGTTGTCTTCAAGAGTTAGAGAACCTTTGAAGGGAGATCTGATAGAAGAGGTTTCAAAAGGATCTCACAGCAGCAGTGTTTGCAGGTCAACATTTAGCTGGATGCAAGGAACACATCCCTTGGCAAAATCTCACTAATGACCACTTTCAAAGCAAAGTGATGTCGGAAAATGTTCAGAAACCCACAGCTATTAAGGGTGGAGATATCTCTAATGTTTCCCTGATTTGACAAAGTGTTCATTAGATGAGGCACTAAATATGCTGCTATGACATTAACATTTCAAGGTTTAGGTTTATGAATGTGACTCATTGTGTCTTATAAGTGATGGGCCAGGGAATTTACCAAGAGGAAACTTCTACTAAAATTATTTTAATTTGACTCTTCATTTCAGATGGGAAACAGGGCCCCATCTACCATGTGCCATTTATAATACTGGTGTCTTTTCATGTGCCAGAGGGGGCTTTGTGTCCCCTTAGGCACCAGTGTTTGGGTGCGGCTGCTACCTCTACGCCCCTTATAGCTATGCGCCTTATGGGAATTTATAGTTGTTAGCATTTTTATGTAGCCACCTGTTATACCAAGCTTTTCTAAAAGCAAAAATAATGAAAAACATACCATAAACGCAAATGTATTATCTATATATTATACTAAATGTGTAAACGTTGGGGAGATGCAGCAAAGACACTCATAGAATACATTTAATATTAATAGACTACAAATAAAATTGTACACAATTACATTTTTCCCATGTTTAATAGAAATAAAACACCATAGTATTATAGTTTTAGTTATACAACATTTGGAATTTTTTATAGTTTTTTTAACTAGACACGTGTGCAGATGCTTTATGACTTTGGTTTTCGTTAAGTTTTAGGCTCTTAATTTTATTGACTGAGGTTCTGATTGGTACTGGGTTCTGATCTCAAGCCAATATATAGAATTTTGCCCCAGTGCAAAACCTGTAAAGGCACCCTTAACATGGCAGTGATAGTGCAGGTATGAGGCAGAGGGGCAACTCGGCCTCTCAGGCACCAGGGCTCAAGTGCGACCACAACCTCGGCCCCCCCCTATAGTATTGCCCCTGAATAGGAAAGACCCTATTGCCCTCTCAGCCAATCATAGCAAAGTGACTCAAGCCTTATGGCTCATTTCTTGGTTCAGATATTTTGAATCTGTTGGATTCTCTGCCCCAGCTCAGCTCAGGATCTCAGGTCCCATCTGAATGATATAGTTGTTAAACTGACACAATGTTGGTGATTAATCTGTGCATCTGCGGATCTGTGGACCAGTACATGGAGTCTCACATATCTACTAATTCAGCATTACGCCAATCCAAAATCTTACTGTTTGGTATTTGTCCAACTTTTGTTCTTAATCATTTTGCTTCGCAAGCTGTAACAATCTTGCAAGACAGTTACTTAATTGATAAGTAAACATATTAATGTTTGGTCATTAAGAACTTCTGTACTTTTTGGCTTTGTAATAAAACCTCTTAGCGAGCACCAGAATTGCTGATGTCTCTCTTTTGTACTACAATACACACAATAACAAGATTTACAAATCCGAGTGAGCTCTTAAAGCACATTATATCTTGGCTGGACATCTTTAACCATAACCTGCTAATACTTGTAGTACATGTTGTACACTAAGCTCCTAAAGCGGTAATGAAAAGTTTGACCCGTTTCTTTTGTCAGTGCCGCTTCTCTTTAATTGCATTTCTCAAAGGGATTTAATTTCTGTTTTTTTCTCTAGTATTGTTTAAAAGTTACATAGCTTTGACAGGGTAAGTCATGATTAATTCATTATTGACATGTCTGACATTTACTACATAATAAAGCTGCATGTAACCTTTTTAGTGGTCAATTCTTTGCAAGCCATCCAGTAATGAACAGATTAAAGTTACTTGAAACGTCTGAAAATGTATGGAATTCTATACAATAGTGCTGTGATTTTCTTAATGTATAAGATGAAGTACCCCCTGTTGGATACAAGGCTTTGGGAAGGATTTTTTTCTTTACATGCACAGTGTGCTACTATAAATCAGCTTTTCTTAAAATGAAGTATTGTTACCTGGGCTTGTTAAAGGTATTCACTTTCCCACAGCAATATTTTAACTTTAGATTTTTTTTTACTTAGAAGCCACAAAGAAAGAGAAAAAGTTCAGGGGCATTTGTTTAGTTATGGAAATATCAAAAAGAAAAGTTTGAATCACTTGTCAACTAAGTTTTCTAAAGATTCAAAAATATATTGAAAACGTTATTATGGCATATGCAGTAATATGGTTTTAAAAGTCTTAAAGGGGTTTTCCACATTTTATTAAAAGTTTTTACTTGTTGGAGGATGAAAGGGACTTTTACACAGACATTTAATGTTGTCCTAAATCAAGCAGACCTCTGATACTGAATCATCCAGATACTAGACAGGGGCCACCTCATTAGCAAGTTCTCTGGTATAGTTAAAGAGGCTCTGTCACCAGATTATAAGTGCCCTGTCTCCTACATAATCTGATTGGCGCTGGAATGTAGATAACAGCAGTGGTTTTTATTTTGAAAAACGATCATTTTTGAGCAAGTTATGAGCAATTTTAGATTTATGCTAATGACTTTCTTAATGGACAACTGGGCGTGTTTTAACTTTTTACCAACTGGGTGTTGTACAGAGGAGTGCATGAGGCTGACCAATCAGTGACCAATCAGCGTCATACACTTCTCATTGTTCCAGCCCAGCTTCTTTCACTGCACAATCACGCTATATATATGGATGACCCATGAGACATGTTGATGATTGGAACATTTTAAGGCATTAGTTAAATGGCATCTTATATACCTTATGTGAAAATACAAGACAAGTAAAGAAAGTGGGCAAAATATAGTAATGGTAATACTGTCCAACTGTGGCATTCAATACAGTACATTGCTCTAAAAGTGCTCAACTCCACAATCCAGAGGTTGATCAATGCAGAACCATTGGCATACTGCTCCAAAGATCCAATGTTGAAAAGGTTAAAAAGGTTAATAGCTCCACTTGGGCACTGCACAACAAGTCTACAACCTTATAGCCCTATTGCACAGCTTCACAGCTCCTCAGTATCACACAATATCTGAACGTGTATTTTGCTCAGTTCCTCTACTATTACACCACATCTTTCCTATTGACACTGCTCATTCTTGACACAACTTCTTTACCAACCTTCCCGTATTCCTCCTTTCACAACATTTCAGACTTTCAGAAAATTCGGTATAAAAAAGGAGCTTCAGACAAACGGCTCATGCACATGATAATGCCATGTGGACAGACCCAATATTGGTGCACATAGACTCCTTACAGGTACGTATTTGAGACCCATAGGCACTCTATTTACCACCGTATGGTATACTTCCCTGGAAGCAATACTTATAGGGAAGAATACCTCAGTACTACATCAGATGAGGAAGCATGCCAAAATCTTTTTTCTCATGAGCTAAAATGAATCATTGAGAAATAACCTCATATAAAATTGAAGGGACTCAAAGATACAATATGGGCCCATAGAATTATATAGGCACCGCATTAGGAATCTGTACCTACCTCATGTATCTGGAATGTGGTCATGCATATGAGGTCTAATTTTGATGCAATATTCGGAACTATTGGGTTTATAACGAAGTTATATTTCATATACAGCGTACACAGTCTGGTGCTTGCCCATTGATTATGCGTTGGTTGAGCTATTTTAGTGCCTGAATTCCTGCAGACCTCTCCCTGCTGAATATCCCAATTTCTCTGCAAGATGCAAAGCACGGCAGGTGTTAGCAGTTATGCAAATCCCTAATTGTTCTTTGTGACATCAGTTAATCTATATACCGCGCATTATTTACATCTCTGCACATTCAGGCACAAGAGAGGATCTTTCCTTGAGAATAGTTAAAAGACAACAGTAAGTCATAAAACTGCAGGGATCCTGAGAAGTCAATACCCCAAATGGCTCATTTAAATATTGTGTTTCCTAACCTGAATAGTGGAACTGAATGCAAAATCCAGATGAATATTTACAGCATCTAAGAATAAAACCTGATTATCTTCTGAGTGCCTCTAAAATAAATTGTACTAGCTGTTGTTGCTGAGCAACTGGTCTACTGTTCTTGTCCTATGTCTGAGCAATTGTAAAAAAATTGTAACAAAAAAGGTGTACCAATTATAGATAAGAGGCAATGTTTAATCCGCTCTTAACTTGTTTGCTCTTCCTAGGCAGCACTCTCCTTATTTCACATACAGTAGCTTGCCAAACATTTAAGGAATTTTTCAAGGAGTAATTTTTTCCCCAAATTAATCAATTATTGCAGATTTAGCGATATTGGAAGAAGACGTTTAGACGTGGGATTTTGGTGCTTACTGACCATTGTAATATTTTTCTGCAGTAGCCAGACATTTTTGTGACCTGAATGTTTGGGCATTTTAAGGGCATGCTGCATTTAATTAAATCATAGTCCTTTCCAAGGACATAGCCAGGGTGGTTGGTGGTGGTCGAAAACAGTCAGGATGAGCATGTGCCCTGAGTTTTAGTTGCAGGGGGAAGTCATAGCTTTCCTTTACCTGGAGGCAAAGATCCAGTTTGTTACCCTAGCCCTGTGTCTAAATACCCTGGCTAAGGCTTTTTGGTGCCTCACTGGCACATAGGACACATGCCATGATGACCCTATTTTCAGAGATAACACACACAAGTAAAATGTCACACTGCCTCCGGAGCAGAAGATAACTCAGTTCAGGAGTGAGGAAGGTAAATATGTGAATACTGTCTGCTGGGGCCTTTATCCGAGAATATTATGTGCGTTACTGTCTGCAAGGCTCTGTATCTAAGCCTATCATGTGTGACAGTATCTTCTCTGCCCTGTATCTAAGCCTATCATGTCTGATAGTCTGCTGGGTCCGGTATCCAAACCTATCATGTGTGATACTGTCTGCTGGGCCAATGTATCTAATGAGTTCATGGTGCGATACTGTTTGCTGAGTCGCTGTATCTAATACTATCCAGTGACAGAGCTATAGGGGTCACAGTCTTATAGATATACTGTCTCAGATGCAGATGCTGCATCAATTGGTCACAGCGATGTAGCTGAAAGTAACGGTCCATTGGCCATAAAGAGAAGTTGGGGGGGGGCAAGAAAAACGTTTCCCCGGGGCCCATGAGCCTTAGGGCTCATTCAGACGAGCGTGTATCACGCCAGTCTGACGGCCGTTAAAACGACGGCCGTCACACGGACTCATGTATTTCAATGGGGCCGGTCACACAACCGTTGTTTCAATGGAGCGCGTGAAGGTTCTGTAAAAAAAATAGGACATGCCCTATTTTACTGCGTGTCACGCATCCCACCATAGACTAGTCTATGGGGGATCCGTGACAACGCGTCCTGCACTGGTGCACCTCGGACGTGAAAAAACTTCAGTTTTTCACGTCCAAGGTTGCCGACGCTCGTCTGAATGTAGCCTTAAAATGATTGAATAGTAATTACAGACAAGCATATACGTCATCTCAATAATCATTAGAAATGTGTCGTTTATTTAACAAGTCACATATGTGCTTTCAATCAAACGATTTACACCAGAATGTCAGAATGACCTGTCATTATTTTTATGTTCACATAAACGATCATTTATACAATCAGCGAGCGTTTTATCACTACATCTATTCACATTAAGCGATTATCGTGCCTTTAGACATCATTTATGATTTGGTGGGAATGTAGTGATCTGCTGTCTGCTCTTTAGGCATCTTAGACATGCCCAGTCATAGTGGGGAGCTTTCTTAGAGACAGATACCCCAAAGGTGAAGGGACGCTGTACAGCAGGAGATGCTACACAGGCAATATGTCCACCTCTAAAGAAATATGTCCACCTCGAAATAAATATGTCCGCCTCGAAATAAAGAGAAGGTAAGCATTAGGGTATATTCACACTGCTTATTTTCAAGCTGATTTTGAAGCGTAAAAGCCACAATGAGAAATACACTGTGCTATTCACATGAGGTGGATCTTTATGCTGCTGAATTCAAAAAATGCCTCGTAAAAAGAAGCCTCTAAAAGGAAGTAGCATGTCACTTCTTGAGGCGTTTTTGGAGCTGATTTTCATTGACACTACAAAAAAACAGCAAAAAAAAAAAAGCGCCTCAAAATATGCTTCAAATGAAAAAAAAATAATTAATTTACGGCTTCAAAAACACCTTGAAATCAGAGGCTGTTTTCTCTTTTTCAGCCACTTCTTTTAGTACATGTGAACATATCCTCACCCATAGAGACTTACACAGCTGGCTGTCCACGTTAATCATGGGTAAAATAACGGCATTAACTTTTTAGAACATTCCTTTATCATTTACATCCTAAGGGTCACATTCCTTGGAAACTTTTAAGTCGTGCACCCAGTTGAATCTGCCAATGCCTAAAATACCACAGCCCTTAATAACCAGCATTTTTATGTCAAGCAAGAAGCAATGGTCTCATAATAATGAGATCTACGAGGAGTCTATAAATTATAGTGTGTATGATATATTGAAAAAAGTAAAGTAGCCCGTCAGTTGCTTATACTTACGAGATAATTATACGCATTTGTTGAAATAAAAGTATTTTGTTATATGTCATTACTACATTATGTTGGTGACTGGTGAACCACAAAAATAGAATTGTCCTGGGAAAATAAATATCTGGTAACTCTAAACTAACATTCATATCCAGGCTCAGACTCAATTTATCTGACTACATGAAAACCTATATTCTATAAATACTTCTAGTCTACGTCTGTCTCCATTAGCAGTCACTAAGTCATCAAGTCATGTTCTAATATTTGCTAATTGTTTTGGAAAGCTTGATGTTATCTCTACCTAAAAAGCCGCCAGAAGATTAACATTTATTTTTATATGGATATGTAAATATACAGCTAACATCTGTATATGGAATATGGAATGGACCAAGGCTTGTAATCGTGACAGCTATTTTGTAGAAATTACCTCAATTACGGCTATTATGTATTATTATATTTTGTAGCCCTTTTACAGGAAATATGGTAGATATTATGAAAGTTTCAAAAACACAATAATTGCAAGGGCAGCAGCCATTTTTTACATCAATGGCGTTAGTAAAATATGCAACTAATTTTTCTACCCACATGAGATTTGGATGGTGTCCACCTTGGACCTTAAGGTGCAACTTACGAGAAATTCCAAATTTTGTCTTTCATGTCAATAATTAAACATTCTGGTTTAATTTGGAAAACTTACTATACATTTTACTTTGTCATTTCTTTAAAAAATTATATTTTTTACAATAATTTTGCTGAGCCTAGTAGAGGTATCAGAGGCCAAAATGTAAGTATGCTGTGAGAAGATCTTTTGTGCCCTCCTGAAAAGACTGCCTATCCCTATGCTCTGATAGTTCAGTGTTGTCATATGGACACTGGCCTCATATAAATTTATTTTAAGTTTTAAAACACACTAAATAAGCTTTTATATAGATCTTCGGGGGCGTAACTAGGGGGGTGGCAGGTGGGGCGCAACTAAGTGGAAAGGTGGTGGGGGGCGCACTAGCCACACCATCTATGACGGCGGCCTGCTTCCTCTCTGAGGGGGCGGCGGCGCCACTGAAACCAGCCACCGCCACCCCCTCCTTCACTATAATTGTACCTGCGATGGATGGCCGTGTATGTTCCGTGCCCGGCCATTCAGCGCTTTTCAACGATGCAAGCAGCGTGATTACGTGATCGTGCCGCTTGTGTCTGAGAAAGGTGCTGATTGGCAGGACAGAATGACTTGCACTGTCAATCAGCGCTTTTCAACTACGGAAGCGGCGCAATGATGCCATCTCGCCGCTTGCGTCGTTCAACCCCAGCAGACCTGCTCGGAAGGGGGCAAGTCTGCATTGCCACCGGATAACGAGAATGGGATTAAGGTGAGTTTGAAAAGTTTTTTTTTTAATCCTAATAAAAATGCGAGTGACATTATCTACAGGGGGGGCTCTATCTACAGGGGGGGCTCTATCTACAGGGGGCTATATACAGGGGTAGGCTATATGTGGAGCACTATAGGGGAGTTATATATAAGGCACTATATACAGAGGTGGGCTATATGTAGAGCACTATTTATAGGGGTAGATATATGTAGGGTACTATCTACAGGGGTGGGCTATATGTTGGTCACTATATACAGGGGTGGGCTATATGTGAAGCAATATCTATAGGGGAGCTATATGCGAGGCACTATCTACAGGGGGGCTATATGTTGGACACTATATACATTGGTGGGCTATAGGTGGAGTACTATCTACAGGGGTTGGCTATATGTGAAGCACCATCTACAGGGGGAGCTATATGTGGGGCACTATATACAGGGGAGCTATATGTGGGGCACTATCTACTGGGGGGCTATATGTGGGGCACTATTTTCAGAGGGGCTATATGGGGCAATACAACCCAGATTCCATGGGTGTTGACAAAGGTTATTGTGGCTGTCTGTTTCTGCGCCTCTGTTTCTGGTGTCTGACGTCACCAGTGACGTCACCAGTGACGTCAGATGCCAGAAACAGGTGCCGATTCTGACACCTGAAGACTAATGGTGATTTCTTGCCACTGCAGGTATGCTTTCACTGGAAAGCTTCTTCTAAACAGACAGCCACAATAACCTTTTTCAACACCCATGGAATCTGAGTAAAGATGATTCTGGCCCATCTCTCCTGAGAAATCGTTTGGCCGAGAGGAAACACATTGGGAGGAGTTTTATTTTTGAAGAGAGGTTCCCCGGTCCCTTTGCATTGACAGTACAAACGGCTGGCTTCCAGCATCTAAATGGGTAGGGGGGTATTGGCCCCTAATTTCCATATATTTTCACTGTCATTTATGCGAGGAAGGTATAATATTAAATGTTGGTGAAACCTTCTCATAAAGAAAAACAACACAGGTTAATAACCCTTACTGAGGTTGACAGTTTGCTGTCTAAAATGTCTGGATGCACGCCATAAGAAATACAAGCGAAGTGCATGAGTATATGGCATATGAAATCACCATGTGTAAATGTTTATTTTTCTAATTATTTTTAAAATGAAAATATAGTAAAAGTTATATTTTATACACATACTCCGGATCTATCTCTTTTTTCTTTAATGGCTACAATTGTATCCACTCCCCAGCAGAGAATAGGATTAGGTCTAGACAGAGACTGGTCAAGACTGGTCTCATTCACTGACAGCAAACAAATACTTTGAAAATGCTGAGAGGAAGTGAAACACAAGGTATACTAGAAAGTTGTAGAACCAATAACATAAAACTGGAAAACCCCTTTAATGATAGCTCTATTTTACTGCAGGACGCCTCGACAAGGAGGAATAACAAAACTATACACTATACACACAGATAAGGCTTAGTATGCAGTTCTCCTGTCTCTCCCTTGTCTGAGACACTGCAATAATCTATGACATCTCTCTGTCAATAAACTCCCTCATTGCAGCTGCCATAAAGCATATATGTCCTGCTGTACTGTCTAAACATACAATATAGGATGGAAGCGTATATCTCCTATATGGGCATCCGAAGGAAAGCTTGTGTTGTGGACCAACAGCTAGAAGAATTAGGCTTACTTGTGTACCGCATATGAAAGACTTGCAGATAGGGTTGTAGGAGCCTAAACATATCCAACAAGCAGAAAGTATGACTGCTGCTCCGACATCTTGGTTTTGTCAGGAGGATTAATTTCATATTTTATGTTAATGTTGAAGTATTTCTTTTTTTGGCTCGTTTTCGGAGACAGAACTTGGAAGATGTTCTTAGTATCCTCAATTAGAATATGGTTTCCATTGAAAGCTTGCATGTTAGTTAAATAAACTAAACATGGCCTATAATTTCAATGATAAACTTCTGATGTCGGATGAATATCATTTCAGTTTATTATCTCCGAGATTCTCCACCATGTTCAAGAAGAGGTCTATAGACAAGTGATAAGTGATACTTTGTGTTTCACTAAAAATAAGACATTTGGTGTTTTTTCATGAGTTTTGCTAAACATTCACTCTGATTAATATATGTTTATTATACTGGAAAGAAAAGTTGGCAAAATTTGCTGAAACCATAATTGTTTTTAATTAAAGTTACAGAAAAAAGAATGACATATATACCAACATAGAGACCAGATTACAGCCACATTAGGATTGTTTTTTTAATATGAATTAATCTGTATACTTTAGAATCTCTTGTGTACGCAATGTTGGTTCATGAAAAATCAGCAATTAACTTACATTGGACATTGAAAGTACATTGCAACGTGGCTGTCGTGACACTTGCAGGCAGAGTTTCATTATGATATCATAAACTAACAGCACATGGTGTCTCTAAAAACAGGGGCGCAGACAGAACCACAGGACCCCTGTGCAGAATAACATATGGGCCCTATCTTTTCAACTAATAATTTGATGAAAGAGTTATACTAGTCATAGAGCACGGTAAATACAAAAGCTTTCTCATTGACTGTAAGTTACTTATTTCTTGACATGATTTTTTTTTAATATTCTTTTTTTCTTACAAATCTGTTTTTATGAAAATAAGGAGTACAAAGAAAGAGTACAAAACATACTGCAGGTAAGTGAGATCAAGCATATACATTGTAGTATACAACACGCAGGTTGTCAAGACGAGCAGTAAAACACAAACATAATAAAGAACTAAGTACAAAAAAGTACCCTAAAGACAAGAAACATAGAAGAATCATTAATCAGTTGACTGTGACATGGAGGTCATTGTCAGTGTCAATTCTTCACATGCAGTTTGTCTCCTTAGGTGTTCTTTTTGGATGAAATGTTTGAGATATGCCCATAGAGAACCTTAGTAGTACCTTCTCCATGCAGCTCAATTGGCCAGCAGTAGCATATAAATAAGCAATCCCTCCTGGATCCATGATCTTCAAGATCAATTCTTGGAGAATGAACTGTGAGACAGTGTTTATATAGAAGTGTAATTACTATGTACACATTTGAGTGCCCCACAAGGGCTTTATTTGTTTTTCTATGGTTAAAGAGGCTCTGTCACCAGATTATAAGTGCCCTATCTCCTACATAATCTGATCGGCGCTGTAATTTAGATAACAGCAGTGGTTTTTATTTTGAAAACTATCATTTTTGGCCAAGTTTGACCAAGTTATGGGCAATTTTAGATTTATGCTAATTAGTTTCTTAATGACCAACTGGGCGTGTTTTTACTTTTTACGAACTGGGCGTTGTACAGAGGAGTGTATGACGCTGACCAATCAGTGACCAATCAGTGTCATACACTTCTCATTGTTCCGGCCCAGCTTCTTTCACTGCACAATCACACTGTAACAATGGGCTGGAACAATGAGAAGTGTATGATGCTGATTGGTCACTGATTGGTCAGCGATTGGTCAGCGTCATACACTCCTCTGTACAACGCCCAGTTGGTAAAAAGTAAAAACACGCCCAGTTGGTCATTAAGAAACAAATTACTATAAATCTAAAATTGCTCAAAACTTGCTCAAAAATGATCGTTTTTCAAAATAAAAACCACTATTGTTATCTACATTACAGCGCCGATCCGATTATATAGGAGATAGGGCACTTATAGTCTGGTGACTCTTTAAGGGTTTTGGTTTATGTTTAGTATAGACATAAGGTTTAGGTAGATTTAAGGTGACTATAAACAATATATGTTTGTTGGCAGATCCAGACAATTTAGGTTAAATCTGTGAACAATTTTATATCTATAGAGGTCCATGGATGATAGATTGTCATCAGATTACACCAAAACTAGCTGGATCGGCCAAAAAGCATATATTGTCTATATTAACCTTAATCTGTGGACAAAGGTTTTAGTTATCTTGTTTATGGTCAGGGTCTTGGGTTGACTTGTCTACTATTTAATAATTAAATTAAAAACAATCTGAATGCGGGACAGTTAGGCTCTATTCAAACGACAGGGTCCGAGTGTCGGCCGATAAAAACGGCCGTTTTGTACCGTTTAACCCAGCCGTTTTGCATCTGTTCTGATTCTGTTCCGGGCCGTGTTGCCATTTTTAACGGACGATTTTTTTCCCTGTCCGTTTTAAAATCGGATGAATTTCATTTGTAAATTTTTTGCCACACACTTCCCACTGTAGATACTGCCACAGCCCCCCCATAGGTAGTGCCACACAGCCCCCTGTAGGCAGTGCCACACAGCCCCCTGTAATGTCACACAGCCCTCCGTAGGTAATGCCACACAGCCCCCCGTAGGTAATGCCACACAGCCCCCTGTAGGTAATGCCACACAGCCCCCCATAGGTAATGCCACACAGCCCCCTGTAGGTAGTTCTATACAACACCCCCCATAGATGGCACCCCCCTACCTGTCTGTAGATAGCGCCACCGTTCCAGGAGAAGTCCCTGACTTCAATGTCCATATATAGACACAGTGAAGTCAGGGACTTCTCCTGGAGCGGAGACACCGGCCACAGGGTCGGGGATTCCGCTTCAGAAGTGCCTGATGTCACTGTGTCCATATATGGACACAGTGAAGTCAGGGACCTCTCCAGGAGCGGAAACACCAACCCTGTGGCCGGTGTTTCCACTCCAGAAGTCCCTGCCTTCACTGTATCCATATATGGACACAGTGACGTCAGGCACTTCTGAAGCAGAATCCCCAATCCCCGGCCACAGCGTTGCCGATGCTGTGGCCGTGGATTGGGGATTCCGCTCCTACAAGGAGCAAAAAAAAACAACCTCCTCCTCACATGTACTTCGCACTGTGAGGAGGAGAAGGAGAGAGAGCGAGTGACGGAAGATACGGCCATCACTCGGGACACATTCCAGTGATGGCCGTGTATTACCCGGCCCCATAGACTTCTATGGGAGACGGGCGGCTGGGAGAACGGCCGAAAATAGGGCATGTCCCATTTTTTTATGGCCGGATTTCCCGGGCCGTCAAAAAATCTGTCGTGTGAATAGCCCCATCAGGGGTCTATTGTTCCTACTGCGGCTGTGTGACGGCCGTTTTATGAACGGCCGTCAGACAGCCGGGAGAAACCTGTCGTGTTAATAATGGGCCAATGATCAGGCAAGCGAGCATTTCCGATTATTGCCCTGTGTAAACAGGGCAATGATCAAACGAGGAACGAGCACACACTCGTTCATTTGCTGCCCTGCTCATTTATGCGGTCAATAAAATGGTCGCTGTTCGGAAGCACATCTCCCTGTGTAGGGAGGGAGATGTTCTGTTGACATAATGGATATGTATGGGTGTTTGTGGACGAATGGTCATGGCTTTTTCCACACTTAACCGATTATTGATTCTTGTGAAAGGAACAAACGAGCGCCGATCAACGAGCTGTCTCATTGATTGGAGCTCGTTTTCATGGCCCATATCAGGCTATGCAAAAAGACCCTAAGTTACCTAGTCCCCTATATTTGTATTCACCATTAGGAAATCCTGAATGTGAAAACTTGAAGTATAGAGTATATCCAACTGTTTTGTCCTAGTTTTCACTGGCAATCTAATGGTAAACATGGAAAATATTTGTCTTAACTTCTTCAGAAAGTAAAATACTTTGGAGTGACTATGGTTATCACAAGAGTTGGAGTCTTATCATTCTTGTAAGCAAAAAATTTCAGTTGTATAGTCTACCTGTATATATTGAGAATCCATACTAAAAACAACCAGAGGATATGAATACATACACCTGACCCTATTTAAAAAGGTTTTCTTTGTATTAAAATTATAATCTTGAGTGCATTATATCCATTCATGGTGATGTTTTGTGTGTCACAAATAGCAGTACATAGGCCGATGATTCAGTGAAGAGAAAATACACATCTTATCTTACATTTTAAAAAGTTAAACATTTATTCTTTGCAAGCAGTTTTCCCATTGTGATGAATCTTGGCAAGCAGACAGCATATGCTTTTGGTTTACCATGAGTGAACAGCTGTAGAAAGAAAAATTATATTGTAAGAAATACTATTGATTTAAATACTGTGAGCACTAAGTGATATTTATCATTTGAAAATGACGTGCTGTGCTCCAAGACAGTGCAAAATTGGTCTAGTCATATGATTAACCTTAATGTTTGCATTTATATAAGCCTTGGAAAAAAATATAAAATTGGCATCTTTACAACATCAATAGGTTTTTGGAATAGCTTCAACACATTGTTATTTATCAGAGCAAAGAAAATTGTGTTCTGTTTAGGCGTTTTGGCTGAAAAGCTGGATAAAAGCCTGACCAAGACCAGAACTGTGTTTATCAAAGTCAGATCTTATAAAGAAAGCTATAACAGTTCAGTGCCTCTCAGTTTATTATTTTAGGCTTAATCGTAAGCATTCAGCTGCATTAATTACCTAGTTTTACCCGAAGCGTGGAAAGTTAAGCTTTGCTGAACATGAGCATTGAAATCAGAATTGTTTGGGAAACATCTTTTCTCAATATTTAGTATATATACAGAACCTGGGAATACAGTATTTAGTCTGGCTGTATGTATAACACAGAAATTTTCTTAGGCGACCCAGATCGGTCCATCGATGAGTGTTTCTAGTTAGCTAGTCAAATCAGTCATATCGTAACGGCACAGCAACTTTCTTGACCATAAAATGTACATGTCCTCTCCGTAATTCAAATTGGAATCATTTTCCTTTCAGAGAAGAGCGATTTGTATATTTTTCCCATGGAGCTTTGCCTGAAGACTCACTATTTTCCTGTTGACTCTCCCTAAGGAGATTTGTATCTTAAAATCTTGTAGTCGTAGATTCATTTGTCAAACCAAGTCAAATTGATCTGCCAATAGGCTTTCTCTAAAGCATTAGCCCTAGACTATATGTGTCTAAAACATACATTGTACCATAGGACAGTGAGCAATTTGAAAAAAATAATCTATATTCAATATAACACAGTGAAATTTGGCAATAATGGGTAATAATAAATCAGGGGACCAAGGTGATGGTTTCAAAATATACTCTACCATCCTTGGTCCCTGAAGTTCAGCATGATAGCTGCCTAATGGATAATTATTCATTTAATTATACCCTGTTGACCTTTTTTCAACCAATCCCAAACATTTTAATTTTTGCAGAAAAACTGATTGGTGAAAACTGTATAGGAAAAACATTGATTTAAAGAAAAAAAAAAATATAGAACTAAATGAACCCTAAGCACCTGTCTATTTTGCCAACCCTTCGTCCTGCCCCTGTAATAAATGCCACTCTGGTATACTTGACCTATTTAGTACTTTAGCACCGAGTTATTGAACATTGCTGGCCAAACCCCTTTCAAAATAAACTGTATATTTACTCCCCTAAAAATTACGGGTCAGCCATTGAGTTAAAAAATACTGCAAGATGAATGAAGCACCTCATCATGTTTACCAGTTGTTCCGAGTGTAGAAGTTGGAGCATAGTTTGTAGATAATAGCATGTGCCAATTGAACCATACTATGCTGATCACTTATTAAGTACCGCTATAACCTATACTAGAAATGTCCTCCAATAACTATCATATAGTTTAGTGGAACTGTCAGGTCCGTATTTCACACCGAATAACCACCTCTGTAAATTGAAAGCTGAAGGCATACCTGGAGAGAAGTACACCACACAGAGTAATGTTTGGTACAGCTCCCCTCTGCCAGCCAGGAGGAAGACTGAAAACTTTTTATTCAGAACAAAGAAACACAGAAAGAGACACATGCCTCCTCCCCAGAGATGTGGGAGTGCCCAAGCCCCCACCAGTTTCTCAGACTCACTCTTCTTGCATTCCAGGGGGCGGTGTCTTCTATAGGTGTGTCCGACATGAACAAAGAACATGTTATATATGTCAGTATATTACACAAAGAACTGAAATGTATATACATATGTGTGAGGATAATATTTTTCAAACAATATACATAGTAATGATCCCTGACAGTCCCCCCTAAAAATATTATTACTCTATCCCTGAGTCTTGCCTAGCAACCTATCACTGACCACTCGAACCAGGCGGGTAGGGGTTTTGGATTTCTTCACCAGCTTGAGACGAGCTACTCCTGATGAGTAACCCCCCTTTGTACCTGGACTTCCAAGGTGTCGGAGTGGTCCTAACTTTCCCTATTCTCCTCTGGATACAGGATGGTTGTCTTGATATAATCTACAAACCGCTGCTGGTTGTAATATATATATATATAATTAATCCGGTCTACATTTTATTAACAGTAATAATTGTCGCACTGTCACTTCCTGTCCCAATGGGACTTTACCCCTGCAGATATGACAGGTCATTGGCAGCACAGTGACCTTCACCTCACACCTCCACATAAAACTCCTCAGATTGTAATTTGCAGCACCGTGGCATATTTACACACATTATAATTATAAACCTCAGACATTATAAACAATAGGGCCTCAACTAATAATCATAATGCTATCACCCTCAGGTTTCGGGTCCCATCAGTTCATTGCCAGTCCTGTACACCATCGTCTTCTTCTTCTCCTGTCTTCTGCTCTTCACTGACTGTCACCCTCAGGGTAACCCACACAATTGTGGAGTCAGACTACGTTGGTGTCCAGTGGGGGAGTTATTATTACCCCCTCCTAGTCACTTACTTATCAAAACACTTGATCCTGCTGACGGATTCACTCAGGTTTTTGGTCTTTACTTTGATCTTTGCTGATGTCATCAGGACTTGGTTTGGTCCTTCTCATCTGTCCGACACCGTCTCCTTTAGTTTACGTCATCAGGCTGTACATAGCACCTCATGCTGTGAGCCTGGGGTGAGATCCCACGTAGGCGGATTAGTGGAGTTGTATTGTGACTATCACGAACCCTCCGCATCTGTACTCTTCCTCTGGCAAGTTACTTGTCTGGGCGGCCGCTTAGAATTGTGACACTGCCGTCAGTTCATGATAAACGCGTTGTAGTGGCTCAGGCTGCGCCTGCCGCATCTCAGTGATGGAGTTCATCGTGTTAAAAGTCTCTTAGTTCATATTTACTGGCACTTGCTGGGGACCCCCAACTCTTGTCAATTGTTAAAATAAATACTAATCTGGTGATAACATCATCCGCATACACTATAAACGTTGTTCTAAGTACATACAATAATGTCAGGCCCTTAAACCACATCAAACACCTTTATATATATATATATATATATATATATATATATATATATATATATATATAAAAGGAAAAACTCTGTTACAATGGACAGTGCACCTAGAAGATGTGTAATTATTGGGTACTTAATTTGCACTTGGTGATACTCTTTCAGCAGGATTTGTACCTTGATCTCAGCTGATTGCCTAGAACATCTCCACCTCACAGAAACATACACAGATTCCACATGTTTATTTGACAAGTGTCTCAAACCAATTTTTTCTTACTCTAATCTGGTTCGTTCTACCTGGGAAGGCCTCTCAAGGTCGGTTCTCTTTGTGGGAGGCGGGTATGATAAGGTTGGCACCGGTCTGCCAGGACTGTTCTGTAGGCAAATCAAACAGCTCTAACAGAATTTAGCAGCGACAGCTGTAAAACCTGGGACATACCAATTAGATCTTACCAAATCGATCCTTGCAGTCTTGGGGCATATGTGAGGTCATGCACCATCAATGCAAGTGCCATCAAGAGTGCCTTGGGTGTTACCGGTTTACCATCCTTTATCCGTCCACATTCTGTCAGAATCTGGTTCTCACGCCTTCCGCTCCCAGTTGGACTCTTCCTGTGGAGAACAAGCTTTTCATAGCCTAATAAGTAATTGATCTTAATCAGATAATTAACTTGAAGAAAAACATTAACAATGACAGATTTATGTTAAACATTCACACTGGTCAGTAACTAAAACTGATTCTTCTTCTTTATATACATATCTATACTTACACATATACACTGCACAGAATTCTCTGCTCTAAAATTTTCCTTTCACAATAACAACAAAAATAAACAAATAAAAATGTTTTCGCATGGGAATATTCCGCTTCTGTACCTTTTATCTGACGCATGACTCTAATAGTCCAATGCTAAGGCTGGTCCAGAACTTTACATAAAACTTAACCTCAGTATTTAATATTCCCACAACACTTCTTAAATACAATTATTAAACAAACTAACCTTGGGACAATGTCTAGAGAACTGCTGACATCTTATCATTGTACAAACACCAGTTTAATACTTGGGATAACACTGTTCCCCCGTCCCTTACACACAACGTCTGCAGTGGGGGAAGATACCGGCCGGGCTTCAGGCCCCCCTGAGAACAGATCTACACATATACGAGCACATTGTCATACACTCCTACCTCTGGTAGTTGTATGTTCTGCAGTCACTGGGACGGGTAATCTGGCCGGGCTGCACTTTTCACAGGTACCTTTGCTGTTTTAGCTATGTCATGCCGTGCGCACATCATGCCGGCTGCTGCAAACCTAGTGGTGGCATTATTGTATCCAGGGACAAGCCAATTTACTGATACCTGGCTGCACATACCCTTGTTGTCAGGTCTGTCCTCTCTCGCTCTCTCAATTGGCTTACCCGATGATCCAATAAAGTTCCTACTACCAATGGGCCCATAATTGTGGGCGATGCCAAAAGCGTACCTAGAGTCAGTGTAAATGTCGGCCGTCTTACCTTCTGCCAGGTTACAGCCTCAGCGAGCACCTCCAGCTCTGCTCCTTGAGATGAACAAGAAGGTGAGAGTGGTTTCTGGGTAATTTACCTGGTGCCTCGTATCCTGTCTTGTACATACTGTATAATAAAATCTCTTTATTACAAATTTACATTAAAAACCCATGTCACATATAGATAGAACATCTCAAAGGGGTGACGTCTTCATTCTCTAAAATAAAACCAAATGTTATACACTTCTCCACACTCATCTGATAATCCAGAACACTTTGAGAATCTCACTTTTATCAGGTTCTGCAAATACTTGATTAATACAAAAACAAATAAAAATAAAACATTCCTAAAAACTTTACATCAAATTAACAATGTCCAGACAATTTTTTTTTTGTTTTGCCTTCTCCCCCATCTAAATCTGTAAAGACCCATCTGTGAGTGACGTCACCTCTGCCTCCTGTGTAACTTTGCTGGAGGGGGATGGTCTCTTACACAATACCTCATATTGGGTGGAGACTACAGCACAGCATACCCAGTGCCATATTTACTGTTCTGGAAAGATCTGGAACCATCTACACAGGAAAAACCTCAAAATGTAGGTTACTCTCATACACATTTAATCTGGATTACTCATTGGGGTCTCTTACACATTTTTAGATCTCCTGAAACCAAATTAATTAACTCAAAACAAACCAAAATTGTACCTGATCAGTTCCTTCACCATTCCCCCCTTTGTGGACTCTGCGAAAGTAATGTAGCAGAGTTCAAAACTACATCTCAACATAACAAAGTCTGGCACTCTATCTGTGCGGCACTAGTTTAACCCCCTGTAATACACAACAGCCTGGAACAAAAAAAAAAACAAAAAAAAATGACTTTTTTTCCTGACGAAAATACATTTTATCTTTACAATGACATAACTCATGTGTGAAATCAAAAGCAAAACAATTGTAGTTAGTTATTCAATAAAACAGAAAATATTATATCTGATAACATTAATTACTGCAAACCAATAAACTATACATAAAAATAGGGAACGGTGGGGGCACATACATTTTCAAAACCCCGTGTCTCACAGTATCTATAGTTTAATACATCTGAAGTAACATCATAACACGTAAATATCGTAACTTTTATAAACAACAGCGCATGCGCAGAGAGAAGAAATGTATTTAGGTTTGTAGACATTACTGATATATATATATCTCTCAGCAGTGCATATTGAAATCCTTTGTCTCATCAGCCCTGCAGACTGCACCCAGTCAGCCCCCCCTCCTCCTCCCAAACACAGCATACTACAGTGGGGAGGGAGGGGGGTCACACACTCATTTCTCACAGCTTCTAGTCTCACAATCTTAACACTTTCAATGCCGGCAAAACAACATACGTATCTGCAATCATTCATCACACCATTGTATAGGAATTATCTACGTTCAAAACATCAACCACATAATCTGTAACAGTGTACAATCTGTCGGCCACCATCTCTATATTATGATGACGTGTTGCTTGATCAGTGAACAGCGTCCTGAACACTAGCATGGAACCTAAAAAATAGAAGACACTACAAATGACAAAATTAACAAGGCGATTATTTCATACTGATTTGGTTGGGCCGGGCGTGGCCACATCAGGGGTGGATGGTGGGGGGCAGCCTCTCCCATTGGAAACACATTGCGCAGCTGTGAAGGGGGGGGGTTTCCCACCCACAATGAGGACACACTCAACATGAGGTATGGACACCATTACCGGGCGTCGGCTGGTCCTGTGTTTTCAAATACATATAACATACAATACCTTTCTTATTCCTAACTTCCATTCACTTCACCAAATCATGAATAGGATCGGGTGATCCTGATGATTTGAATATGGACCGTAAACCATCCATTCTAACAGTCTATATTATACACGTAACTTATATAACAATTTTCGGTCTACAACTCTCTGGTCTGGCCACTATATTACCTACAATTTAATACACGACTTAACAGTTTTTTGTTTCAGTTTATACACCCCGCATATGCCTTATCACACGACTTATCAGTGTTTTTTGTTTTTTTTTCAGTTTATACACCCCGCATGCGCCTTATTGCATGACTTATCAGTGTTTCATCAGTTTATACACCCCGCATTCGCCTTATTGCATGACTTATCAGTGTTTTTGCATTGCACCCCGCGTGCACACGTCTTATCAGTGCATTGACCCCGCGTGCCCGCATCTCACGTCTTATCACACATGTACTTATGCCCGCGTGCCTATCCACGACTTATCACACATGTACTTATGCCCGCGTGCCCCTGTATAAGACAGGTTATAATACTATCCACGACTTATCACACATATATATTGTGTCCGCGTATTTTCTATCTAGTCCCTAATTACCCAGAGGATGGTTAGTCGGGCGCGACTAAGGTCTCACAGGTTTTTAAACTCACAGCGGAAAATATCACCTCTGTCGCCTGAGATAATCCAGGAAATCAACAAAAGGGTTCTACAGACTGCCACAAGACTGTCCACTAACACAGATAAGACGAAGATTTATAAAATCAATTCGCTTACCGTGTTATTGCGGAGGTGATCAAATTCCTTCAGTGGGCAACTTTGAGTTATCTGTTTCACCCTGTGATTGTCGATTGTCCGGATTTTGATATTTCCTCGAGTGAGGGCGCCAAATGTCAGGTCCGTATTTCACACCGAATAACCACCTCTGTAAATTGAAAGCTGAAGGCATGCCTGGAGAGAAGTACACCACACAGAGTAATGTTTGGTACAGCTTCCCTCTGCCAGCCAGGAGGAAGACTGAAAACTTTTTATTCAGAACAAAGAAACACAGAAAGAGACACATGCCTCCTCCCCAGAGATGTGGGAGTGCCCAAGCCCCCACCAGTTTCTCAGACTCACTCTTCTTGCATTCCAGGGGGCGGTGTCTTCCATAGGTGTGTCCAACATGAACAAAAGAACTTGTTATATATGTCAGTATATTACACAAAGAACTGAAATGTATATACATATGTGTGAGGATAATATTTTTCAAACAATATACATAGTAATGATCCCTGACAGAAGAAGGTTCGGAAAGCACTAGGTTTTCACGTGGGTGCATACATAGTGGCCCAACCCAATAAGTAGAAAAGAAGTACTATGCACACCAAATAGGAGTAATTTTCCAAGATGTTTTTTTATTATTCCAGTGTCAGTGCGCCTCTTTTAGCGGTCAGCCGCACCACTATCGCGCCGTTACACAGGATCCAATTACTACACAGTGCCTGAGGAAGGTCAAGGTTTGACCGAAAAATTGCACTGACACTGGAATAATAAAAAAACATCTTGGAAAATTACTCCTATTTGGTGTGAATAGTACTTCTTTTCTATCACATAGTTTAGAGATGATTATGAAAGTTTGGTAATTGTATTTTTGTGGCTCTGAGACTTTTTCTAGACAAAAAAAAATTGTACAGCCATAGCCCATAAATTATGTGTGAACTTTTAACTATAACTCAGAAGCTTGGAACGTCTGACTTTCACAAAGAACAAATATCCAGGGGAAGCCCGGCTAATAATTCACTTCTCATGGCCTCCCTTACTGATAAACGACTATTTGCGGAGAAAATGCTTTTGTTTTTCCAGCTTTGCAAGCAGTAATACCTGAACAGAGCTGTCATTATATGAGCAGCTGGATGAAAGGGAAAATACAAAGAGAAAATTACTTTGGTTTGTTTTTCTCACCATTAAATATTTCTGGGTTTAAGGTGCATTTTAACAGTTTCTAATCCTATAATATCCCTTAAGATGTTCAGCAATTTCAATGTCTCTCCTTGAAGTACCAAATGGATGTGAACACTTGTTGCCCTCCTGTGCAGAGCTATTTTTCTCCTGATAAACCTACCATTACATGGAAAAGTTGATGCATTGTGAGAGCTTGGCTGATAATCCATATTATTACTAAACAGTGGGTCATGTTTATGAAATAGATGTAAATGGAGACATTGTAACAAGTTTTAGATGAGTTTTGTTACGATGTATTTTTCTTACATCATAAAGAGAAGCCCTGGAAAAGACATGCTGTTCACTAAGCAGTGGTCCGGACATGTTCAGTTCAGAATTCGGCAAGTGACAATAATGGAACTTCATGGTCTTGTAGTTTTTACTCATTAAATATGCTCAAACAGAACTTCCGGGCCTGGCTGCCATGTAGAGGCAGGACAATGATTAGGACCCAGCGTTGGAGTTTGTGTCTTCTGATTTTATTTTTTTTAACCATTTTTAAGGTACAGTGGGCCCAGTAGGAGGGATAGGAAGGGTAGAGGCCCTCATGGAGGAACACTATTGTCTTTACCCTTCTTACTACAACCAACCAAACACTTTTTGTGTGCGGCTGATAATGCAGTTTGGCACAACCATGAATATATGACTATCATGCACATATACAGTACATAACATTCATGCTTAGAAAAGTAAAATGTGAATGGTACCAGGTAAATAAAGGCTGGTAGCTGTGGACTAAATGATTGTCCATTGAAAAGCTATCATTCTATGGGGGGCGGGGGGCACATTCTAAAACCCCGGCCTGGGACACAAAAAGTACTTATCGCACCCATGTTTGCTTGCATCATTAGGGTTTTCAGGTTAAAATCCAATAACAATTTGCATAGAGATTGTTCTCCCTGTATTGCATGGGTTTCCTCTGAGTATTTCACTTTTCTTCTCTGTACAGCGCAGTTGTAACATGGCATTTAACCTCACTAAGGCCGGATTTTACACACAGCGTTATGCTACATTTTTATGCGTTTTTTTGTGGAGTTTTTAATGACTTTTTCTGGTGCCTTTTTTAATGCAGTTTTAAGTGTGGCCAGATGTTACATTAAAGTGTATAGTAAACTATTCAATGCACAATACACAACTGAGTTTTGATTTGTGGCGACTTTTTCCAAAAGCAGCCTTCTCGGGGTATGGCGTGTTTTTTATGGCGTTTTTTCCATAGACTTTTCTATAGGACTTAAACAACGCCAGAAAAAAAGCATGCACAAAATGACACCAAATAAAAAATGCCACAAAATGCCATAAAAACGTATGTTACATTTGAAAACTCCTAGCGTATTTAGAAGTGTGTTTTGATGCAGTTTTAAACGCCAGAAATTTTCTGTGTGTGAAGGAGGACTAAGACTAGAGATGAGTGAATCTTTCAAAATTATTTTCTCAATGGATTCTTGAGAGGGTTAATTCACAGCAAATCTGTAACTTGATAGATTGATTCTGCTATGCCAACATGAAACCACTTCACATGGAATGTACACTTAATTTTAAAAATGGAGACTGACTTGTTGTGTTTTCCAGTAATTCAGCTTGAGGTAAAAACATATGGCAAACACTTAAATATAATTGCACCCATAACAATAGATTATTACTTGTATTTACAATATACATAGTTGCCTGTGGAATCCTGGGAAAAGGGCAGGGGGGCAATTACCATCCAGTCACTTCATATTAACGGGAAGGAGTCAGAACTAGGAAATAATTGGGTCTTTTGTGACTATTGTGAATATTTTTCAGAGTATGTTAAGTATGTTTTCGCAGGCATGATACTTTCATGAAGCTGCAAAGTCTGAAAGATCTAGAAATTTCTAGAATCGGATTGACTTCTCATTCAGATTACTTCAAGGTGCTGTCACAATGCATCTTGCATTAGTATTTTGCGGTTGCGGCAAGTTGCATCATGTGGCCTCATTTACCAGATATGGATCCATTTTGGTTACACGCATGCTGAGATAATATGCTGTCATGATTACATGTAAACAGAGACGTGACTTGAGGTTCCTGGGCCCCAAAGCAAAATCTTGGCCTACAAACCATCATTTATTGTACTGGTCTCCTCAGGTGGGACAGAGACCATTTCAATCCCCTAAGGCTTCAGGGCCTGCGTGCAACTGCAACCTCTGCCCTTCCTACAGTTACACCCCTGCAATGTAGTGGCAATCAGAGTGTATAGTATTTCTTTTCATGCTGTACATGAATGACCTAGGCGACCAAATCAGGACAAAATACACAGAAGTGATATTACATCTGCTCAGTGGCATCCTTCAACATTTCTCCATTGGCCCCCAAATACCTGGTTTGTGGTTAATGGCTTCTAATAATACAAGCTAAATAAAAGTAAAGAAAATACTATTCTTATTAGATCTGTCATAGACCTTATAATATTGAATATATACATTGAAATGAGTGGAGTATGGGATTTGCCCACGGTCTGCTCTGGAAAAATCAGTTCAAAGAGCAGATCCAGGAATCTGCGGCTGAGGGTGCTGATTTATTATCCAATGTATCCATGGTAGGAACTTCTGAATCCATCAACCTCTATAGAACATACTTAATTGTTATAAATTGTGAGCTCTGTTCAATTAACTGGAGATTGCAGGAGACCCTCTTTAAAGAGGATCTGTCACTAGTTTATTAATGTCCACCCAATCTTCTAGTTAATCTAATAGGTGCTGTCATGCTGATAATACTAGTGAAAATTGTGTCCCGAAAAGTTTCTTATTTTAAAAGTTATCAGCTTTTTTCTATATAGGCAAATGAGGCTAGACAAGTGGGAGTTAACAGCCTCGATTTTCCTGAAGTGGAGCCTCCTCACTGCCTCTGACACTGTCCTATCAGCATGAAGCTGCTTCACACAGTGTGAGAGACTGAGGCTGGAGGGAAGGGGGATCACTTCAAATAGCCATATCTCCGGCTGGGGACCACCTAGCACAGTGGCTCTGGTGGCATGTGAAAGATGAGATTATAATATTTTATATGACACCAGGATCGTAGTTCCAGCTGTGAAACAACCAGAGATATCACCAGTTAAAAACACTGTCAGGAATGGAAGCTGAATACTATATGATTACGCTGTGTTGCTTGGCAGGGAAGAGGGAGAAGCTGTATGATACTGATTGTGCAGCGTCATGCAGAAAACATTACACCTACCAGAATGAAAAGAAAGAGTCACCTCCTATTTGGCGTGTATAGCCAAATTAGCATATTTAGAAAAATGCTCATAACTTTGTAAATAATAAACATTTTTGAAAAACAATTACACTGTAGTTATCAGCATCACCGTGCCTATTAGATTAGTTAGGAGACAGGGAATTAATAAACTAGTGACAAATCCTAGATGCTAATTTCGCTAAAATCTCCACAATATTCCCTACCCAAGGTAACTCTTTACAATGTCTTTAAACTACAAACCTCCGATGGAGTACCTCTCAGCCATGCAGCAAACTGCTTTAATATTATCTGGGACATTTTCACAACCTCAATACATATGTAGAACTGTACAGATGTACCTGCCGTCCTTTCTATTTTTTACTACTTTCAGGATAGGCCCTCCTGAAGTGTCTTCTTCTCCTCTCTACCTATGTTTTTTATTCTCTTCTCCTCAATTCTCCACCCTCTATACTTCATGTTGTCCCATTGTTTTGTCTTCTTGTTGTCTTTCTGTCTTGTTAGAGTTAACCTTTAATTGAAAAAATAAACGTAAAAAGGCTTATATAGCCGGTTTACGCAAGAACACTCAGTAGACAGGGAACTAGATTAAAGGGATGGTATTTCTGGTAGAAAATAAAATCTCACCCTATAGGTATCCCTATCCTAGAAACCCTGCCTGCAGCCAAACTGCACCCAATAAACGAAATCCCACTATCAGGAACCTCCTAGTTACACCCTATTAGGTCCCTGTTAGAGGGGATAGAGCATTAATAGTAGTAAATCTACTGCGGCTTACTGATATAGAGAAATCAGGGATAAATACAGAGAAAAAAAAAAGGAAAGATTAAATATATCACAAAAACACTGTGCCTTGTTATCAACAATGTGGTAGATTATACCATGACTGGGGCCCTAGCCCTATATTTCTATCACCTGTCTTTATTTTTGGGTATTCCAGTTCGCTAATATATGGGAATGTATTTTGTTGTGACACTCATGTTGTAATTTTGTATCTCATGTTCATGTTCCCATTTTGCTTTCCTGTATGTTGAAAATCCTTTTCTATAAAAAGACAGATAAAAAACAAAAAAAAAAAATAACTACTAAGCTACTAACAGTAGCAAACAAATAAATAAATGGGCAGAGCAAGGGGAAAGATCATACTATATATTGGCTTCCTTCATGCTTGATAGCCTGGCACCAGAATGCCCGGCTGTGGCTTGTTACAAATGACCCCAGTAATAAAAACTAAAAGCTTTGATCGATAACGCTGTAACTCTTTGCTATTGTATAACATATAAAGCAACGTAAATGAACTCAGGTGTAACAGGCAAATTAGTGAATGGATACAGTCTATAAACAAACACGAGCTAAGATGAAGTTTACATTTATAATAGCATTTTATTAAATAAAACCTTTACTTACAGAATTCTCTGCATGTCTTGGGGCTATATTAATCCTAGGATAAAGATCTAGGCTGGTATCAGGTTGTTTGCACAGGAAAAATCACATAAATAATTACTCTCTTTACAGAAAGAAATGTTGGAGGCTAAATCAAGTTTCAGAAAGACTTTGTATAACTTGAAATGGTATTGACATAATAAAACTAGGCCAATGCAAATCCTACATGAACTTATTTATAATATTTTTAATTGAGTTAAACATGAGGTCTGTTTTTGGTAATTTTTCAAGTAAAGTCTGTTTTTACATAATATAAAAAATCATCAAAGACAACCTCTTTCATACTGCAATTTGACTCCTGTCACCTCCGGCAAATAGCTGATTTTGCCGGGGGAAGTGTTCTCTGAGCAAATTCGAAAATATAGTATTACATAGCAGCCATTCAGATGTAATACATGCTGGCCAAAGTCCACCATAACAGGAGGTGCTCTTAGACAGGCGCTCTCTATTGTGGCTCATAGAGCGGGTCCCAAGTGGGGGACCTCCTTTATGACATCCATATGCCCTAATAGGGCATATGTTCGGGTCTTCATAAGACCCTTTAAATGAATTATCACATATTTAAAAAATAAAAACATATAAATTATTATATGCCAATTATTCTAGAGTAACACCATACTCTATGGCCTATCAACAATCCATCTACTCTTGAAGCTCAACTCCTTCCTCTTCTAACTCTTCCAATTGGTCCCTTGATCGTCACACTCATCTTTTAGTCTTCTCATTGTCTGCTAGTCACCCAAAGAATACAAGTCAACAATAAACTCACCTCTTCCGACAAATATAAAGCAACCACTATTCTTTACCTTTTCCACTACCCTAAAAGATGCATGTCTCTACCAATCTTTTATTTAGATTAGTATGATACTTATGGCTTGTTTTCTAATAGGCACAAGAAGCCCTTGAGGAAAAGGGCATCTGACCCTCCAGGTCAAGACTGGATTTTAGTTCATAAGTTCATGTAGTAGGAGTGGGTGCGGTAGTCTAAATTAAATACTTATATATGTGTTGTACCTCTATGCTAAAAGCATAGTTGGCAGTACTTAATTTGTCTAAATATCTCTGGTAGGAGTTCAGGTATTAAAGAGATACGGCCCAAGCTCATTTGAAGAGATCATTCTTTGCCCACAGGCTCCTCATGCTTTAATGCCACATGGTACAGTGCCACAGAAAGTGATAGTGTTTAATAAATAACTAAATAAACATGGCCATATCTAAGGCTCTGTTTACATTAAGTTTTCCATTTTTTTGGGCTTCTAGTATTTTTGACAGCAAAAATGGCTTAGCCTTCAGAGCTATTCTGGTTGTCAAAACCATCAGAACCCTGACAGAAACCTGATAAATGGGTTCCCTCTGGAGAAATTGCTTGTAAATAGATCCATCATGCTTGTCCGTGGCTTGAACGGAAGTCATGAAGGTAGTGTGAACAGAGCTTATGGCATTCCGGTGCTTGTTAAGATGGAGTGTGTCTATAATAGGTTCTTCTGAGTTCACAATTGTTGATTGATTTAGTTTACAACATTTCTCACAAAAATCCTCTACAATAGAGCAATTGCATTACCCTGATAGGAAAGCCTCTGCTGATTTTCTTTACATGGTAGTTAAATAATAAACATCAGCAGGGAAAAATCCATGCCCCTTAAATACTCCCACAGATGGAATATATTTCTATTTGTCAGAAACATTTATTTAGTTGCCATACACACGGATTGGCAGAACAAATTATTGTGATCGGTTTCCAAATTATCTGCGCTGTGTTCGACTTTTAGCTGTAATGCTTGGGTGTATGCATATTGCCTACAGATGCCAATCTCCTCTAAGATCTATCATTTCTGAGAAACATCAGATATCAATACATCAATACACCTCAGAGTTAAGGGTCAATAACCTGTTGATAGGTCAACTTAGTAAAGCAATTACATGTTTGCTTAGCTGGACACACAGATGAAGAATTGTAAGTGTTCGTCCTCACTGTGTCAGTGCTTCCATCAACAGAGAATATTGGAGCAGAGTCAGTAGGTAATGTTTGGTTATTATCATCTTTCATCTTCCCTAGAAAACATTTTCCATGTCCATGGCCAGGTACAACATTTTAGGGTGTACATATGGAACTTTTGGTATGGATATGTTAAGGTGGCGTAGTCTGCAGCATATAAATAGTTCTTAATTTAATGCGTGTGGTGCTAGGCAGTATGATGGTGGCCGAGGCGCTGTTCACACTACCATCATGGGGTCCTGGTAGTATATGCCGTAGGTGCCGATGAGAGGCTTACAGAGTTGGGGGACAAGACAGTCCTGCAGGAGCAATCAGAACGGAATCTTTGTCTTGAGTAAAGGAACGACTAGCTACTGAATGATTCTGTAACCACATACATGACTCTTGTCTTACACCATGTGTTACATCATGTTTTATTCACTGTTTGTTTTACCATTTTCTAAAATTCAATAAATATAACATTTAGATTTTTTTAATAAAAACATATTACAAATTATAATCATAATGAAACATTCAACTGATACATTAATTAGAGTCAACTGATTTATTAGACCATATGTGTAGCAAAAAATGAAAGAAAGATGGCATGTTAAAAATCACAATTATGCACTCAAGCTTAGTCCACAAAATGTAAAGGCTTTTATGGAATACATTTGCATACACACATAAAAAGATAATAAATGTTAAAGTCATTTAAAAAGAACCTAGAAATGTTAAATAAAAAATGTGGTTCAGACCCTGGGAAGCTGTAACTTCCCGATCAATTGTTCGAAAAAAATCAATTACAATTGAGATGCCATAAAAAAAAGGTATACAACACAATGGAACTGTTACTATTCAAAATGCACCAGAATTCTGGCTTAAATTGAGCTAGATCTCTGGCGTACATTTATTAACTGTTGTAGACACTTTTTATGCTTCGCATTACAAGTGGGGGCGGATTCGCAAGAAAGGGGGCATTATATAGCAGGGGACATATCTTGAAATGTGACCGTGTGCGCAAAAAATGCAACTAATGGGTGGTATAAGGAAGAGAAAAGTGTCTAGCAAGTCTAGCATGATGTGGCAAATTTATCATACAGCGTGCAATTGTTCACTATTCCCTGAATCTGTTAATCTTGCGGACCTGGTGGGTTCAGTGACAACAAGTCCTACGTGTCACTAACACACAGGATCCACCTGTAATCTATCACATCTAAGTTACGAACTTACATGCGATCGATAACAATTGGATCATGCGTGTCGAGACACGCAGGAGCCGCTGTCACTGAACCTGTCAGTCCTGCAGGAGCAGGATTTAGCGCTACATACAGCTGCCCTGTGTTGAGAATACAGAACGGCTGTATCTCAAAAAGTAAAACACATTTCCAATAAAAAGTATTTAGAAAGTTGCACCAAACACACTGACTATTATTTAAAAAAAATTGTCTTTCAAAGATTTACATAGCCTTTAAATAGAGGCAATGTCTGTGAGAGGAGAAAGGAATCAAGGGAACTGTAGTCTTTTACATGGTAATCAAATTTACTGCCTGAAGTAGAACGATTAAAATATTGTTTAATTGATAAATCTTTAAAAATGAGCTATCCTAGCCCTCATTACAATAGAACAGGCTTCAGATACGGTGGTCAGTCATGAAGAAAGGAATACTCGTGTGATGATGTTATTCCAACCACCAAGCAAAACCTCTCCTCTTATAGTATATTGCACTGACACACCTCACTGAAATAGGGGATAATCCAACGTGTTTCCGTGCCACTAGTACAGGTGACACATCATCAGGGATTATCAATTCGGTTTATTTATTGTTTCATCTATTACTGCCGTTAAGCACAGTTGTGTGCTAAATTGAACCTCACGGCGCGTGTACGACTCTAATGCATTGGCCGCACACGCGCCGGCGAAGTTCCGGTCTATTTGACAGGCCAAAGCCCACCCACTCAGCTGACGTAGCTGAGGCCAGGCACCAACCCGCAGTAACCACGTCAGAATGTGACGTTGCAGGAAAAATGCCGAGCCTCCTATCCAGCAGCCAATCAGCTTTCATTTCAACGCTACAGCGTCCCACGTTGCCTAGGAGATCTCCAGGCGGATAATATTCACTGCCGTATGAATTCAAAACCTATACACAGATGCAGCTCAGACAAGAAACACAGAAGGAACAAACAACGCAACAAAATCGCCACACATAGACACAAGGAAGAAACTTAAAGACCTCTGATAAGAGGATGGGCACGTTCCCATAATGGGAAACATGCCCACATATCGCTGAAAAACCGCATATCACGCCGCATGTTAAACACTTTTTACTTGGTAAAAGAAACGCCACTAACATAATAGCTAGTTGAAATGTGTTATCTTATGCTAGATGAGATTAGTTGTTTAATGTGATCCATGTTTTACCGTGTAGTTACATACACAAAACACAACAAACAAAAAACCAATGAGCATCCAAAAGCTTATGGATAGACACATATTTGAGTCACATTGGTGGCCTTAATGACAGAATATTGTGTCAGATATCAAAGGAGTATTCTGCAAGATTTATAATAATCCGTATGATATTATATAGCTCTAAAGACCGTGAAAAAAGCTTAGGGATATACAACAAGGAGTATGATTTTACATATGAATTTGAATGAGTGTTATAAAAATTACTAGAGAAATACTATAGGAAGCAGGCATAGGAGATCTCTTCATTTAAACCTTGGGGACAAATGGTTTGAAGACGATGGATCCATTGCGCTTCTTTTTGCATAATCCTTTTATCCACGTCACCACCTCTTATTGTCTGTCTGATGCATTCCATTCCTTGAAATTTGAGGTTTGAAGAGTCACCCCATGACACTCCCAGACATGACGGGACACTGAGGTATCCTCTTGTCGCCTAACATCCCCAATATGCTCTCTAATCCTCCTTCTGAATTCCCTTTTAGTCTTCCCTACATATTGCTTTTTACAGTCGCAGGTGATTAGATACACCAACCCCTTGGTTTTGCAATTTATGTAGGACCTGTTCTCAAAACTTTTCCCCGTAATGGTACTCCTAAACTTGCTGCTGCATAGTATTGACTCACAGGCTTTGCAGGACCCACATCTAAAGCTTCCTTTTAAGCCACGATTCAACCAGGTGCCAACAGGGTCCTGGATATTTAAATGGCTATGAACTAACCGATCCTTGACATTACATCCACGTCTATAAGTAATCATGGGAGATTTTCCTACCAAACCCCCAATATCTGGGTCGGCTTGCAGAATGCCCCAAAAGCGTTGTAGGATGGACCGAACCTCCACACTAGAGGAGCCAAATGTACCGATGACCCTAACTATTTCCTCCACCACTTCCTTCGGTTTAGGGTTCAATAGACCATCCCGATTTCTACCTAGTGCATTCTGATATGCATCTTTAAGTACTTGTCAAAGGTACCGATGACCCTAACTATTTCCTCCACCACTTCCTTCGGTTTAGGGTTCAATAGATCATCCCGATTTCTACCTAGTGCATTCTGATATGCATCTTTAAGTACTTGTCTCGGATACCCTCTCCGCCGAAATCTGTTTTCTAATTCATGAGCCGAAATCTTGTAGTCGGATATGTTCGAACAGTTCCGGCGTGCCCTCAGGTATTGGCCCTTTGGGATGCCCCGTTTCAAATTTAAAGGATGACAACTTTCCCATCTCAAGAGACTGTTTGTGGCAGTGGATTTCCTAAACATGTTGGTTTGAATGGCTCCTGAGGGTGTCTTAGAAATCGTGACGTCGAGGAATGTGATCTTATTATCATTAATCTCTGACGTAAAAAAGAGACCTAGGTTGTTTACGTTAAGGACACCTACAAACTCCATGAATTGTGCCTTTGTTCCTTTCCACAAGATCAGAATGTCGTCTATGAATCTAATCCATAAAAGGATACAGGAGGTCCATTGTTCCATCAAATCCGTAAAGACACATTCTTTTTCCCACCAGCCTAAATACAAATTGGCATAGGTCGGGGCACATGGACTTCCCATGGCTACCCCTTTTAGCTGGTGGAAAATCTTTTGATTGAACAAAAAGAAATTATGCTCCAATACAAATTTCAACAATAAAATGACAAATTCATTGTGGGCCCTAAATTGTGTACACACCTGGCACCTGGTTGAATCGTGGCTTAAAAGGAAGCTTTAGATGTGGGTCCTGCAAAGCCTGTGAGTCAATACTATGCAGCAGCAAGTTTAGGAGTACCATTACGGGGAAAAGTTTTGAGAACAGGTCCTACATAAATTGCAAAACCAAGGGGTTGGTGTATCTAATCACCTGCGACTGTAAAAAGCAATATGTAGGGAAGACTAAAAGGGAATTCAGAAGGAGGATTAGAGAGCATATTGGGGATGTTAGGCGACAAGAGGATACCTCAGTGTCCCGTCATGTCTGGGAGTGTCATGGGGTGACTCTTCAAACCTCAAATTTCAAGGGGTGGAATGCATCAGACAGACAAAAAGAGGTGGTGACGTGGATAAAAGGATTATGCAAAAAGAAGCGCAATGGATCCATCGTCTTCAAACCATTTGTCCCCAAGGTTTAAATGAAGAGATCTCCTATGCCTGCTTCCTATAGTATTTCTCTAGTAATTTTTATAACACTCATTCAAATTCATATGTAAAATCATACTCCTTGTTGTATATCCCTAAGCTTTTTTCACGGTCTTTAGAGCTATATAATATCATACGGATTATTATAAATCTTGCAGAATACTCCTTTGATATCTGACACAATATTCTGTCATTAAGGCCACCAATGTGACTCAAATATGTGTCTATCCATAAGCTTTTGGATGCTCATTGGTTTTTTGTTTGTTGTGTTTTGTGTATGTAACTACACGGTAAAACATGGATCACATTAAACAACTAATCTCATCTAGCATAAAATAACACATTTCAACTAGCTATTATGTTAGTGGCGTTTCTTTTACCAAGTATATTGAATACAGGTAATCTTGTGAAAAGTGTTTAACATGCGGCGTAATATGCGGTTTTTCAGCGATATGTGGGCATATTTCCCATTATGGGAACGTGCCCATCCTCTTATCAGAGGTCTTTAAGTTTCTTCCTTGTGTCTATGTGTGGCGATTTTGTTGCGTTGTTTGTTCCTTCTGTGTTTCTTGTCTGAGCTGCATCTGTGTATAGGTTTTGAATTCATACGGCAGTGAATATTATCCGCCTGGAGATCTCCTAGGCAACGTGGGACGCTGTAGCGTTGAAATGAAAGCTGATTGGCTGCTGGATAGGAGGCTCAGCATTTTTCCTGCAACGTCACATTCTGACGTGGTTACTGCGGGTTGGTGCCTGGCCTCAGCTACGTGAGCTGAGTGGGTGGGATTTGCCCTGTCAAATAGACCGGAACTTCGCCGGCGCGTGTGCGGCCAATGCATTAGAGTCGTACACGCGCCGTGAGGTTCAATTTAGCACACAACTGTGCTTAACGGCAGTAATAGATGAAACAATAAATAAACCGAATTGATAATCCCTGATGATGTGTCACCTGTACTAGTGGCACGGAAACACGTTGGATTATCCCCTATTTCAGTGAGGTGTGTCAGTGCAATATACTATAAGAGGAGAGGTTTTGCTTGGTGGTTGGAATAACATCATCACACGAGTATTCCTCTCTTCATGACTGACCACCGTATCTGAAGCCTGTTCTATTGTAATGAGGGCTAGGATAGCTCATTTTTAAAGATTTATCAATTAAACAATATTTTAATCGTTCTACTTCAGGCAGTAAATTTGAATCATTAACGGAACGTAACAACCTTATCATTGTGCATATTTTTACATGGTAATCCCACCAACAGAGAGCCCTGCCAGCATCAAAACAGCGGTACTGCACAGAGATCCAATCCTGGAGGTGAGTCGTCATTTGTGCCGATTGTGAACTGGAGAAAGTTCCCTGTGTCTTGAACATTTTTATTTTTAATGTACAGCTAACCCTGTCTAGACCTCCTTCTAGATCGCTGGCATCCTTATATAAATAGTCACTCGAAACAAGTTCAGGGATATCTGAGGTTTAATTTGGTTTGACATTGGTATTAAACCGATATCTTCTATTGCCGTTGTGTGACTATTGAAATGCTCTATTTTTTTTTTTTTATCAAAATCCATCCTGTCTCTTTGAAACTTTTACCTCTTCCCTTCAATAATATTAGTCAATCAACTCTTTTAATTTGCAATGAAATGGCTCCACCACAGATACCTGCTCAAAAATTAACCAATTTGGCCTTAAGTGATTTGATGTGGTTTTTGACCTGTGTCAATAAAGATCTATCATGTACAATCTCCATATTGATAATAATCTGGGAATATTGCGAGAGACCACTCTCCCACCTATTTTTAAAAACCTTTTATTAGATTCATTATTGACAATGTGCAGTGTGTTGGCTTTTTTATGCTCCTGTCACTCACATACTTACAATTCAAAAGGTGATATGACCTTTTTAATGTACAAACGTCCATCTAAATATTACCCCATAAAGTGTTTACATTTCTTAGACCTGCATCTAGCATATCAAATAGTAAAACGAGGTCAGATTATCCACATGGCATATACCAGTTGAATGTAGGTTTAAGGCGTCTATTCCTAGCAACCTCCAAAACCACAGCATTAAAGAGGTGTAAACTAAAACTTGCCAAGAAATGGGCCAGGGCAAGAGATTGGCCTCCATCTTCCTCTCATTGGCTAGTAGGACTAGAACTGCTGGAGGTATATGCTGCACTATATTTATATATGATCATCATATTTTAATGTTCTTGTGAATACCATAAAATTCATTTACAGCTGATTGGCTGTTAAACTAAATTATGGTCTAGTTAGGTATATATATATATATGTAAAAATACATATATATAATCTATACCCACAGAAAAACAGTCAAATTTGGAATGTGTTTAGGCTCTGTTCACATCTTCATTTAGAACGGAAGCCACAATGCAGTGTCTAATCCCTCTCACGATGAATACCAGCCATGGCTCAACGGATCCCATCGATATACAATGGGGTCTGTTGGGTTCCGCCAAGGTGTCCGTCATTTTGATGGGGAACAGCGCTGCAGATGTGAACATAGCCTTAATGAGTTGGGGGTTTAATGTAATATTCCCCTGGAGTAGGCACAGGAGTTGACTGAGTAGAACAATCTGGTAGGAATGGATGGAGAGACTTGTAATCAAAGGCAGATTTGGAGTGGCACTCATGGACTGGCGGGGCATATCAGCTGTAGAATAGGGACAGCAGGAGCAAAGATTTGTGACAAGAGCAAGGTCAGGGTCAAGCTGGGTCATTAAAAAGAAATCCATATGGAATATCAAGAAACCCCAGGAACACAATTCTTTGTGGCAAGTCACTATTACAAGTCACTTTTCACAACCTCTTTTGAGGCTTTGTCCAACCTGAGCCACAGTTTTCTCCCACGGCTCGGACGGGGCTGGATCAAGGACAAGTGAGGTAGAATTAGATTGGGGGGTTTGTTTGTGGACATTTACATAGACATCTGAAGTGAACGTCTCAAAACTACTCAGAGGGTTGTATATCTGTGCATATAACAAAAATTGTGATCTTTGGGAGTGCCAGTCACCACCAATCATTTCTATGTCATTAAAGAGAAAAACACCTTTACAACATATAACTGGGACGTGGATTGTTATTGATTTACTTTTATTGTATTTTGGGGTCATGAACAAGATTATGTTTTTTTTTCCACATTTATCTATTTAAAAAGTTTCTATTTATTAGTGAGCGTTATATGTTGAGTGTGGCTGATCTCAGTATTTGATCAAGAAACCGTTTAATTTTTTTTTGTGGCTTGTTTGAACAGTAAAATGTTGTGCCTCAAAGTGTTACGACACAGCAAATTCCCAGAGAGTTGGATCTTAAAAATAATCATAATTCATGAGTATCTTCAGATATGAAATGTGGTTTTTACAGGCTTCTTTGGAATTTTAAAGTCTAACCATGTCTAAAATATTCATGACAACACGATCAGAGGAGAAAACTTCACACAGATGAAAGAAAACTTTTAATTTATTTTAGGTTAAGATTAAACTTTTTAACTTTACACATTCTCAACCAACTAGAATTTACTGTTTGAATTGAAATGGAAAACTTATTTCAGATACCAGGAAGTTTGTAAGCAGCATCGATGTGGCTGATGTATTTTTTTGAGTCTGATTTACATTCACATGGTTGCTAACTTTAAAAAAAATAAACATGAAGTCCATGAAATAGTATATTTTACCCTATACAGATATAGTACAGCTAAGATTGCCTGCGTAGTGAATATATTAGTTGCATACAACTTATTGTGAGTGTCATTCACCATTTTTCATAGGACTGCGGTTAAACCATCTGAGTAACCGTCAGCAACAGCTCAAAGACAAATTCAGATCTGCTACATCTTGATCTATTCCATGTATGTGCAGAATCTAATATCTAAATTTGCATTGGAAATCCTTAACATTTAGCCACTATACCTATACCCCGTTGCAATTCTTATCAGATAATCTTCGCTAATATTAGTGATCTAACAATATTTTATCAAGTACACATTTCCGTCTTCGATGCACACATAAAAGAAAGTGCACAACAAAGAGCAGTGTTGCCCATAATAAATAAATCAAATTCAAAATGTTATTTTAGAAGAATAAGGTTTTATTCTTTATATTATTATTTAGAAGATTAGGAAATTGAAGCTAATATTTGATAGGCTGCCGCTATTTGTTATCTGGTCTGGATTTTGAAACCCTCGCTGTGTACGTATATAAACCACAATTACTGTTTAGCTAGTGAATGGCTATCATAGGTTGTAAGGACCACCAGGACTGCTACCTCCATGGACTTCAGATTTATTTTTTAAGATCTACACTACCGTTCAAAAGTTTGGGGTCGCCCAGACAATTTTGTGTTTTCCATGAAAACTCACACTTATATTTATCAAATGAGTTGCAAAATGACTAGAAAATATAGTCAAGACATTGACAAGGTCAGAAATAATGATTTTTATTTGAAATAATAAATTTCACCCCATGCTTCCAGAAGCCCCTCCCACAAGTTGGATTGGCTTGATGGGCACTTCTTGCGTACCATACGGTCAAGCTGCTGCCACAACAGCTCTATGGGGTTGAGATCTGGTGACTGCGCTGGCCACTCCATTACAGATAGAATACTAGCTGCCTGCTTCTTCACTAAATAGTTCTTGCATAATTTGGAGATGTGCTTTGGGTCATTGTCCTGTTGTAGGATGAAAATGGCTCCAATCAAGCGCTGTCCACAGGGTATGGCATGGCATTGCAAAATGGAGTGATAGCCTTCCTTATTCAAAATCCCTTTTACCTTGTACAAATCTCCCACTTTACCAGCACCAAAGCAACCCCAGACCATCACATTATCTCCACCATGCTTGACAGGTGGCGTCAGGCACTCTTCCAGCATCTTTTCAGTTGTTCTGCATCTCACAAATGTTCTTCTGTGTGATCCAAACACCTCAAACTTCGATTCGTCTGTCCATTACACTTTTTTCCAATCTTCCTCTGTCCAATGTCTGTGTGCTTTTGCCCATATTAATCTTTTCCTTTTATTAGCCAGTCTCAGATATGGCTTTTTCTTTGCCACTCTGCCCTAAAGGCCAGCATCCCGGAGTCGCCTCTTCACTGTAGACGTTGACACTGGCGTTTTGCGGGTACTATTTAATTAAGCTGCCAGTTGAGGACCTGTGAGGCGTCTATTTCTCAAACTAAAGACTCTAATGTACTTGTCTTGTTGCTCAGTTGTGCAGCGGGGCCTCCCACTTCTCTTTCTATTCTGGTTAGAGCCTGTTTGTGCTGTCCTCTGAAGGGAGTAGTACACACCGTTGTAGGAAATCTTCAGTTTCTTGGCAATTTCTCGCATGGAATAACCTTCATTTCTAAGAACAAGAATAGACTGTCGAGTTTCACGTGAAAGCTCTCTTTTTCTAGCCATTTTGAGAGTTTAATCGAACCCACAAATGTAATGCTCCAAATTCTCAACTAGCTCAAAGGAAGGTCAGTTTTATAGCTCCTCTAAACAGCAAAACTGTTTACAGCGGTGCTAACATAATTGCACAAGGGTTTTCAAGTGTTTTCTAATCATCCATTAGCCTTCTAACACAGTTAGCAAACACAATGTACCATTAGAACACTGGAGTGATGGTTGCTGGAAATGGGCCTCTATACACCTATGTAGATATTGCATTAAAAACCGGACGTTTGCAGCTAGAATAGTAATTTAGCACATTAACAATGTATAGATTGTATTTCTGATTAATTTAATGTTATCTTCATTGAAAAAAACTGTGCTTTTCTTTCAAACATAAGGAAATTTCTAAGTGACCCTAAACTTTTGAACGGTAGTGTATATTGTTCAAAATCTGATAAATCCAACTATGTACAGATTTCACCCCCACCAGTCAATGTGTACAGTAAAGTGAAGGTCCCTCTCTATGTAGAACAAGTTGAATCCGCAAGAGTTACATTATTCTCCATTCCTGCTGCCATTTTTAGTGGTATACCTAAGTCGCAGTACTGGGAGAGCAATACCAGAAAAGGCATACAAGGAGGGTTTTTGTCGGATATTAGGACGATAAACAGCCATACTTCCAATACTGTCCATACTGTTAAAAGTCTGGTAAAATCAACTAGGCAAGGTGTTCAACCCGCCAGTCAACTTGTACAGTGAAATGAAGACTCCATCCAATGGAAGCAGTATGTATACTCAAAGCAAGATTAATTATTCTCCATTCTTGCTGCCATTGCTAGTCGTATAGAGGGCTGTTTTAGGGTTCGTGGAGGCCCCATGTAAAAAGTTTGGTGAGGCACCGATCCCACTTTTGGGACCCAGACACCATCTGACTATTGCAGAAGCATGCTCATGGCTCCAGTCATTTTCTTGAGAGGTGGGGATCCCAGAGGTGAGTCACATACAGACAGTAACTGTCAAAGGCGTAACTGAAAAATGCTGAGCCCCATAATATATTTTTAAAAGCTCCCCCTTCAATTGAGTCAGGGTAACCCCTGTTACGGATGTAGCATTCTTTCTCTTGACTGTGATAAATTGTTGCAGCGAGATATCATACAACAAAGGCCATTGAAAATTAATTTAAAAAAGTTAAGTTAAAGTTTCTTGACATCTGTATATAACACTTGTATTTTGGACCATGTGAAACTACAGCTCCAAGTTTGGCCTGGGCAATGGTAAGGTGAGTGCTGGAATTTGTATAATCTGGTTGTGTATATGTACAGTGAATTGAAGGCCTCATTTAGTGGAAGTAGTCTCAAATTATTCTCTATTCCGGCTGCCATTGTTAGTGGTTTACCTTAGTGGAAGGTGAATACCACAAAGGGCATACATACATGGAGGGTTTTCCTAGATATGAAAAGTCAGTCCAATTAAATCATAGGTTTGAGCTTGCGACCAACTTAAATAATATTGTCAAGTACTTAATTTGCTGGTGTGTAATCTAATTCATGATTCCGTGGTCTATAATCTACTTGAATAGACGCATTACTAACATGATATAAAAGTAGAAGCTAGTTTGTACTTTGAGATCGCTGAGGACTAGAATTCCCTCACCATTCCCCTCATTATGTAGGGCATGCCTGTGCTTCAGAAATCTCTCTGCAAACCCAAAGGATAGCAAGCTCTCATTAGCAATGTTTCAGTGAGCACGGCTAATGGGAGTTAGTGCTGCGGCAGGATATATACTACACTGGAGAAGCTGTAAGGGGAATTATCAAGGTTTCATAACTATAAAGTGGCTGCTCTATTGCACTGTCTTCTAAAGTAATAAGTGTCTACTGGAAAAATACTACTGATTTCATTTAATGGTGACAATGACATTTTTTTTTGCAGTAATAGGGGTATTTATCCAGTAGTTGTGGTACCCAAAAAAATAGTGCAAAGTACTATAATAAAAAGTGGTGATAAATAATAACTACATTCAGCAATCTATCAGGGAAGTCATATCCCGACTGTGTTTTCTTCCTTTATGTCATTCATGGATTTAAATATGTGAAACTTGAAACTATCCAGATATCCAGTGCACCTAATGTAATCCGTTTTCTCAAATCAACCATTTCTGGCTATAAGGCTGCCACATGAGTTTAATAGATTATTGAATTTCATATCTGACTAGTTAACATGGATTGCCACAAAAACAACATAAATGGCTACATATTCCACAGCGCTCACAATCTAATATCCCCCTTCTCAGACCCACACACTAGGGTCAATTTCATAGAAAGCCAATTAACCTATCAGTATGTGTTTGGTGTGTGGGGCAAACCCATTGAATCCAGAGGAAACCCACGCAAACACAGGGAGAACGTACAAACTCCATGCAGCTGTTTTCCTTGGTCAGATACAAAGGAATTAATCTATCTATCTATCTATCTATCTATCTATCTATCTATCTATCTATCTATCTATCTATCTATCTATCTATCTATTTATCTCATAACTATCTATCTGTCTATCTATCTATCTATCTATCTATCTATCTATCTATCTATCTATCTATCTATCTATCTATCTATCTATCTATCTATCTATCTATCTATCTATGTATCTATCTATCTATCTATCTATCTATCTATCTATCTATCTATCTATCTATCTATCTATCTATCTATCTATCTATCTATCTATCTATCTATCTATCTATCTATCTATCTATCTCATAACTATCTATCTATCTATCTATCTATCTATCTATCTATCTATCTATCTATCTATCTATCTATCTATCTATCTATCTATCTATCTATCTATCTATCTATCTATCTCATATCTATCTATCTATCTATCTATCTATCTATCTATCTATCTATCTATCTATCTATCTATCTATCTATCTATCTATCTATCTATCTATCTATCTCATATCTATCTATCTATCTATCTATCTATCTATCTATCTATCTATCTATCTATCTATCTATCTATCTATCTATCTATCTATCTATCTATCTCATAACTATCTATCTATCTATCTATCTATCTATCTATCTATCTATCTATCTATCTATCTATCTATCTATCTATCTATCTATCTATCTATCTATCTATCTATCTATCTCATATCTATCTATCTATCTATCTATCTATCTATCTATCTATCTATCTATCTATCTATCTATCTATCTATCTATCTATCTATCTATCTATCTATCTATCTATCTATCTATCTATTATCTATCTATCTTACATGTGTTTTTTTAATTTATCTACCCATCTGTACATATTTATTAGAGATGGTAAATTAATTTCACCAGATTCACAGCATTTCAGAATGATTTGCATATTGGAGAATCAATGGATAATAGAATTTTTATAGACTTGCTCATCTGTAATATTTTTATAGTACATGGTACAATTTTAAATTAGATAAAGGACCTGGACTTTACCATTGAGAGGAGTTTACGCCTTTATTAATTAATGATTGATTGAATTAATTAATTAATTAATTAATTAAATAAATAGTTAAACACACTGATTGGATTTGCCAGGTATTGCATGTCCTGGTACTCTTCAACCTGATTAATATTTTTTAATCAACAAATGTGTCATTAGTAATATGAGTACCTAGCCCAATTTTTTTTTAAAACATTTGACAGATGAAAGAATATACACTGTTCCACTCCATTGGCCAACAGGACAGTGGTAACAGCTTGTCATAGCCTCAGAAGCTGTTGCTTTTCTTCTTCCATGCTCCCCACTTAAATTATTCTGTTTATCTGGGGACTGCAGATCACGTATCCTGAACCCCCATCCAAGTTGTCAACAAGTCATAATAAGTATGAGCCCTCAATGGTATTAGAGCTTTTATATATATATATATATATATACAATTCTGCATAATCAATGCATTTTGTCATCAGAACCACGGGTGTATATTCCTTATGTGAAACCTGTGCAGTGGTACAGAGGCCCAGTAGGTAAGGGGCCCATTGTCACCTTCAATTTAATGTCTGTCCAAATGCACGTGAGGGATTGAGCTAATAAATTTCATGGCTTACAATTATTGGTTGATTGTTAGAGAAGTATAATGAGAACAGTTCTTGCACAGGGGCCCACAGCTGTCTGTGTCTGCCTCTGATCAGAACACATTGGGGCGAATTTAAGAACGGCTTCACAACGTTTTCGGTTGTTAAAAATTACAAGTTATGGTACACACCATATTTGTACAATAATTTGCGACTTTTTGACATTTTACGCCACTCACATTACTTTTAAAAAAGTGGGTGGAGCAAGGTAATCCCGCGGCAGGACAGATATACTAAAAGCAATATCAGAAACTAACATAAATTATAGTAAAAAACAAACGCCAGGTCGAAGCTCCCTTTCTTGCGCACGGACAGCACCAGTTGCGACAAATTTATTAAGAGGAGTATCTCTTAATAAATTAGTCCCATATTACTCCTGCAGGCTTCAGACTAAGGACCCTTTTACACGGGCCACTGATTGAGCAAACGATCGTTCATATGAATGCTCGTTCCTGGTCATTGACCTGTGTAAACAGGGAAACGATCAGCCGATGAACGAGCCAACCCTCGTTCATCAGCTGATCGTATTTTTTATGCAGCAAGAAATATTATCGTTGTCAACATCTCCCTGTTTAAAAAGAGATGTGCTGCCGACATGATGCAAATGCCTGTGGAGGAGTGATCGTCGTAACAATTACTCATCCCCATACATAATCAGTCATTGCTCCTTGTGAAAGGCGCAAACGAGCGCTGATCATTTAGCTGCCTCATTTTCATGGCCCATATCAGGCCGTGTAATAGGACCTTAAGACTTGTATAGAAAATTCCTGTCTTAGTAAATCTGCCCCATTACTTATACTGAGATAAGCAGTGCTACATAGGTGTTTCTCTCTGCTTATTGCTTCTGCTGGGTGTAAAGTTCCTTAACCTGAGCCATTCTCTTATACATGAAAAGTAAACTATACACAAGTAGCCATTCATATTTAACTTCAGCGCATAGGGAATTGGGAGGAGGTGAGAATTATGCTGGACATCTTTGGTTGGCTCTAGATGAGGGGAGAATGTGGCTCACACTGTGTGTGGGTATTATGGCTGGCACTGTTATGTGGAGCGTTGGTCTGGCATTGTTATAAGGGCACTGTGTCTGGCACTATGACTAGCACCTCAGCCACTGCAGAACCTCACTTTGAATAGGAAAAGGCTGATATAACAAATAACGTACAATCTATTATAAACTATTAAGAATATTATTAAGTCACCGTGTATTTCTGTGACCTATATAAAAGCACTTGGTCTGTGGCCCTATAATTTACAGTAGAGTGTACATTATCATATCTATCCTACACAAATGTTATAGATATCATAATTAGAAATGGTAGAAGGGATTTGCCAGGTTCAAGATTTGTAGTAAATAGATATGATTGTCATCACGGAGAAAAAAATATTTTCTAATCTCGGTCACTGCCTCTGATCGAATCAACACACTCATCTCCTGCTGCTGTAAGGAGCCTATATTCTGAATAGATGCAGTATTTCGATCCCTGCCATCATCAAAACAAGGTACACAAACAGTAGATAAAAAACTAAGAATGACTAGTCAGTCATATATTGTAACCAGAGAATAGAATATTCTGCCATTTATACATTATACATTATGTTCAGCTGAGTTCAGATTTCTAATGAGATTCCTGTACTAATTAAAACACATCATTTTGATAATAAAGTGCTTAAAATTCAGATTTCACTGAATTGAGCAAATCCAGATCCAACCCTTTCTTTGTGGCTGTATGCACTTCCTCAAGCGAGCAGACCCTTGCCTCCATTGCCTGGCAGTGTTCATTAATTTTGCTACTTTTTGATGTAGTGTTTTTGTTAATGTATTCTAGTATGTCAGAGAATATGAAAGTAACACCTGGTATTCTTTGAGCAAATGCTGTCTAGCTTTAGGAGCAAAGTACAAAAACATGCAGCTGAACCTCCAGCATGATTATAAATGAGCTTAGGGGAATTAGTACGTTTTCTAGCTATGAGAGCAGCATCGTAACTCCTGCTTGGAAATGTAGCTTGCAGGAAAATAATTGTGCTGTGTTCCATTCAAGAATATGATGCACTATGTTGTGGGTCCCTGTTGCAACGTTAGACAGAGACGTTTTTATTTTCAGAAAATGCATTGCCAAGTCTGTCTTCATATATTATCATCTCTTAATGTAACCATGGGAGTTTTATATTCAATTTAATGGCATTAAATCAAATTCAACCCTTGGAACTCAATGAGATATTTTAATCTACACAATCAAAAAGTCGAAAGAGGTCACTTATGCCAAAAAAATCAAACTAAAGTATAAAAATATTCTATATCTTGATTTAGATCAGAAGTTCCCAACCTTTTTTGTCATGTGAGCCGCATTCAGCTGTGGAAGATAATTTGAACCCATGCCATTATTTATGATTCCAAGATTCTGTATCCCGAGATATTCTCCCTGGTCTAAGAAGTGCCCTGTCCAACCTTCAAACTGGCGCAAGCAGTAGTTTTCCATATGCCACACATACCAAGCGTTTATGATCTCAAATGCTCAATTGGGAACTGCACTTTTCTCATAGCAGTCCAGCAGCTCAGGGGCATCAAACCCTCCCTGCTTCTCCGCTTGTATTAATTTGACATAATGCCCGCACAGGTACTCTGAATGGTGAGCTGGAAGTAGAAATGAATGAAGACAAAAGACTTTAGCACTTTGCAGGCCACATTTATTGGTGCAGAAGTCATGTGGCTCCCCAGCTACAAGTCGGGGACTACTAATTTCCATCAAGAACAATGGGCAAGCCAATTCAGAGGCTTCAGTAAATATCTGATCCACTCTGTACAGTATAATTGCCGTGGAAAAATGGCTACACAGATACCTAACACAGAGCTCCAGTGAAGTCGTTCTGCTCAAACATCTTTCCAAATTGGTGGTCAGTGTACAGGTGTCGCTACTGGTTCCGCTACACTTTGTATACCTTTGTGAAGGTGTCAATGGAAACTTGGTGGGTCTTCGTGGATGCCAGAAGTCTTCTGCAGCCAGCCCAATAGTTTAACCAAATCATCTGAACCCATAAAACACATTCCACTAATAAAAAAGCAAATCAAAATAAAACCATTTTTTTTCCGTCTACATATCCATAAGATGGCTTGTATTTTGCAGGTTTAGATGTGGTTTTCAGTGGCATAATTTTTGATATATATATATATTTTTTTGGAGGGACAGCAAATGTGCCATTGTTGTTGTGTTTTTTTTATGCCATTCACCGTGCGGTATAAGTAACATAATAACTTTAATTTGTGGGTCGTTATGATAACGGTGATACCACATTTATACTGTTTTGTTCTTTTTTAAATATTTTTACTCAATAAAAACACTTTTTTTAAAAAACAAAAAAATACTTTTTTTGTGTTGCTGCATACAAAGACCCAAACAATTTTTATTTTTCCGTCAACGGAGCTGTGTGATGGCTTATTTTTTTGTGGGATGATAATTGTTTTTTAAATCTTTGTAAGGCAGGATGCTTAATAAACATTAATATGGCATCGTTTTTTTGATTTTTTACGGTGTAAACTGTGCAAGATATGGGTCATTATGGATTCGGCGATAGGAATTTTGTTTTTCTTATTTTTCAAAAACTATATTTGACCTTTTTTTTTTTTGCTAGTCCCAGAAGTGGACATCAACATGTGATCCTTTGATCACTTCTATAAAAATGTGAAATATTTTTGGATTTCACTGTATTATGGCAGTATTATACTGACAGGCAGCCTATTAGTCCTTACCTCCGGCAAAGCCTAATAGGCTTATGTACATGGTAGATGTGGGGACCGTTGTTAGGCCCTTGGCTGCCATGGCAACTCATTAGCACCCCGGGATCGCTGCAGTCAAACGGCTGGAGTCAGAGTCATCTCCAAATTCCGGCCATTAGAGCAGGGTGATAGCTGTTTAATATTGCCGGCACCTGCAAGAGCTGTGCCCACACCATAACTGTGACATACTATTACGTCAGTTTTCAGGAACTATGCAGTATGCAGTAACAGTACGTCACAGGGTGGGAAGGGTTTCAAGTAAATGTTAGTTATCTTTACATTCCTGACCTTCTAATCTATTGGATCCTTTATCTAAGGAAAATAAGCTACTTTATGGGGATATCTGTAATGCGGGCATGGCAGTAATAGTCTATTAAGCTGTTTATACACATTAGAAAAATGTGTATCAGGGCAAGCCAGCATTTGCTGTTGGGGGAACCAAGAGCCAGGCACGTTCTGTTGCTATATTTTGGCATTAATAGCAGGAGTCTAGTAGTATCAGCTTATCATTCTCTAAACCCAATAAGCACACACATACCCCAATCTGAGGATGCATGTCTACAGTATGGTGTAATTGGTGGAGATAGCTTACGCTGTTAGGCAACAATTATCAAATGTGAATGGCTAGCTTTGGTCCCTGGCCCTGAGGTGATATTAAAAAGATATTATACAAGCAACATTTATCATCATCCTCTTATTAAATTAGTAAAAAAAAAATCCTTACATTTTCAGGTATAAATGTGCCATATAAAGATCTCCTTTCCTCCCCATTGCTAGTGCATCGAATTTTATTTTTTAAAAAATTGCTTTCTTTTGCAGAAAACTTCCTCCCGACTCTGTCTACGATGGAGACCAGGCAAGATGACATCCCAAGATATGCCCACATTCTCTGTTATATCCCGGCCAAAGATAGAGGCTACAAGGAGGAGATAGGCCATTGTTTCAGCATCTTGAAAAGAGTCTTTGTAGATGGACATGTAGGCAGATGATTTTTGTATAAGACTATTCAAAAATATTTCTAACTGTACGATGTTGATAGCAGAATCGAAAGAGATTGTACTGTATATGAAATAACGTTCCATGGATTGTGTTGGGACATGTATTTGTTTGTGGCCTTCCTCTATGTAATCTGTACTTGAGCTACAAGTGAGAGAAATAATTAAAATGCTTCCTTTTAGCTAAAGGTCATTGTTTGTAGCTTTTTATGGGATCATGAGCTATAACAATAGACCTATCTACTGTATATTTCTATTCTTCAAGGAGCGAACACCACCTTATTGAACAAATGTCCCTTCATGTGGTGAGTTTTCGCTACTGGTAAGAAACTATCAGCTACTCTGTATTCTTAAGTATTTCAGAACACATTTCCATCTCAACAAGAGACACTGAGAGCCGTGCCTTAATCCGGTGGAAAAGAAGAACAATGTAATGGTCTGCTGAGCCCAAGCTATGGCCGATTAATAAGAGACTAACTGCTCTTCCAGGCTCTGCGGGGAAGAATACAAGAGTTGACTGGGAATGATGTTCAATGTTAAGAAAGCAAGACAAGCTATGATTGCATTAATATTTATTTGCAGTCAGCTCTTCAGAATAGATTGGAAATGAAATGAAACATTGGGAACAAGTGCAGAAAGATATTGTGTGTTCCCTTTAGCTGCTGTTGCTATATTTTGCCTTTAATATAAATTTGTTAGAGACCGGACTACAAATAAACTAACAAGAAATAAAAATGTAGATCCCTTCATCCAGAGACGTAATGTGTGTTTCTTCAGGTTAGTATCCCAATAAAAATGCCAAGCTGGATCTCTATAGACAATATTTCTCATTAGAATCCTATGCATAAATTCGAATACAGAAAGGTAAAGTAAAGGAGGTAGAAGGCGATTTTAAAAATGCTGAAAAATTATTAAAGCTGCACGTTCCTTGACACAGAGCACAATGAAAAGCAAACATTAAAGGAAAGGTGTCATGATATATTTTAGAATAGAAGCTGGTTTAGAAGGGGAAATCCGGCGCCATTTTAGAGACCGGCTTCACTGCATGTAAGTGTGTGTGTTCTTTGCATGTTTGTGGCGGGGGTGCGTGGGGGGTGCTTTTCCCCCCAAATATCTATCTATCTATCTATCTATCTATCTATCTATCTATCTATCTGTCTGTCTGTCTGTCTGTCTGTCTGTCTGTCTGTCTGTCTGTCTGTCTGTCTGTCTGCCTGCCTATCTATCTATCTATCTATCTATCTATCTATCTATCTATCTATCTATCTATCTATCTATCTATCTATCTATCTATCTATCTATCTATCTATCTATCTATCTATCTATCTATCTATCTATCGTCTGTCTGTCTATCTAAAACGCTACAGCGGAGCCTGCAAAAAAAATAAAAATAATTAAGTTAGTAATATGAAAAATAAAAAAACTTGCCTACAGCAAACTTCTGTCGTCTCCCTTTTTAAAATGCAGGTATTTTTTGCCTGTTTTGTGTGAGCTTTTTGCATGTTTTTTGGCGCATAATTAGGACTGCCATTGACTATAGGAACATTTGGAGCATTATACGAACAAAGAATTGACCCGACGCCTCTTTTTTACGCTTTATAACAATGCTCGCGTAAAAAAGTGTGTTGTATGTACTAACAGCGCGCTTTACCATTGATGTAAATGGGACGCTTAACCCCTTAATGACCAGGCCATTTTGCACGTTAATGACCAAGGATTATTTTTTGTTTTTTCACGGTCGCATTCCAAGAGTCGTAACTTTTTTTTTATTCCGTCGACATAGCCGTATAAGGGCTTGTTTTTTGCGGGACGAGTTGTGTTTTGTAATTGTACCATTTTTAGATGCTTATAATATATTGATTAACTTTTATTAACTTTATTTTAGGAGAGAATTGAAAATAAGCAGCTATTCCAGCATTGATTTTCACGTTACAAATTTACGCCGTTTACTATGCAGCGTAAATAACATGTTAACTTTATTCTATGGGTCAGCATGATTACGGGGATGCCAAATATGTAAAGGTTTTATATGTTTTCCTACGTTTGCACAATAAAAAGCCTTTTAGAAAAAAATTACTTGTTTTTGCATCGCCACATTTCAAGAGCCGTAATTTTTTTATTTTTCCGTCGATGTGGCCGTATGTGGGCTTGATTTTTGAGGGCCAATGTGTAGTTTTCATTAGTACTATTTTGGGGTACATAGGACTTATAGATTAACTTTTATTTTATTTTTTATGGGAGGAATGGGAGAAAAGAGAGAATTTTGCCGTTGTTTTTTGCGTTTTTTTTCGACGCTGTTCATCCGGCGGTTTGATTAATGTGTTAATTTTATTGGTCAAGTCGTTATGATCGCGGGGATACCATATATGTGTATGTGTGATTTGTTTTGACACTTTTACTAAATATTATTTGATTTTGACTGTAATGAATTTTTTTTTTTTTCACAAACTTTATTTAACTGATTGACATTTTTTTTTAAAGTCCCACCAGGGGACTTCACTATGCGATCTGTTGATCGCATATATAATGCTTTGGTATACAAGGTAAACCAAAGCATTATTGCCTGTCAGTCTAAAACTGACAGGCAACCTGTTAGGTCATGCCTCCGGCATCGCCTAACAGGCATTTGCTGAAGACAGACCTGGGGGTCTTTGTTAGGCCCCCGGCTGTCATGGAAACCCAACGGCGACCAACGATTTGTTTGCGGGGGCGCCGATCGGGTGACAGAGGGAGCTCCCTCCCTCTGTCAAACACATTAGATGCCGCTGTCACTATTGACAGCGGCATTTAATGGGTTAAACTGCCGGAATCGGAGTGCGCTTCGATTCCGGCAGTTGCAGTAGGAGCCAGGCTGTGTATAACAGCCGTGCTCCTGCCGCTGATCACGTGGGTACAGTCTCAGTACCCGCGCCATCACAAAACGGATATATCCGTCCTCCTGCGCGAACTAGCAGCTGCAGAGGACGGATATATCCGTCCTTCGGCGTTAAGGGGTTAATCAAGCATTTTTTTTACACGTTTTTTGGCGCATAAAATGGTCAGAAAAACGCAGCAGTATACAGAAGCAGCATAGTGGATTATATTTAACAAATCTAATCCACATGCTGCGAAAAAATTCCGATCAGAAATTGACTAGCGGTGTGTATTTTTCGGACCGCAGCTTGTCAATCCCTGCTGTGGAAAGTGTCCAGAATTGCTGTGTTTTTCAGAGGAGATATCACCATCTCCCAGCATTGAGTAAAATGCAGCAAAATACACACGATTTTCTGCCGTAAAAACCGCAGGAAATGGTGCGTTTTTGCGGCAGCGGAATGTCTGCTATTTTCAACTAAATTGCTGCAGAAATGTACTGTGAGTGAGTCTCCTGTCCACATTTACAGCAGCTGTGAGTCAGATTGCTTCTGCCTGATTCACCTTACTGTAGTTCTTGGAAGTGCTCCCTCTGGTGGCCAACATAGGAAAACATATTAATTTATTACTGAATTTTTAATACTTTCCACTTTGTGGAAGAAAAAAAAAAATACACAAAAAAAAAACATAAAAAAAGATGTTAAAAATAAGGAACTTGCTTGAAAATTGTTTTAAATTCGCGCCACACAAGGCTCTGTTCACACGTCAGACGGATTTTGTTGTGGAATTTGCATCAAATCAAATGATGATCTGCATTCCATGCGTGTGAATGGGGTTTTCCCAACCCTGCTCACATGCTATCTCTGAAAATGAGATAAGGATTAGCCCTATTGTCAGAAAATCCTTGTGCGGAACTGCTGCCCTTGCGCATCACACACACAGCACATCCGCAGGAGAAATCAGAGTGAATGCCTTGGGTATCTGCCACGAAATACATGTTGGATATAATGCCGACGTGTAAATGTGGCCTCCAGCTTGGGTTCACACAGGGCTATTTTTTTTCAGTATTTTTTGCTAGTCAAAATTCCTTTTTACACTTCACATTGTTCCCATAAATTTCTGTAAGTTAAGATGAAATAATTACCATATAAGACTTTCTGGAGAGTTTATATCGATTCTATAGCGTAAGGTAAGGGCTAAACAGAGACTGTTGCCATCCATTGAGACATGGCTTATGGCACTTGCGAAGAATTGCATCATGCACTCCATAGAAGAAAAAATAAACCATAAATAACCATTAAAACGTGGGGTAAAAAATGCTGGACTAGAACTGGGTCCATGGGACACATCTATATTTAGGCCTAGCCCGACTTTATACTTTTTGCTGTTGGTACATCTGCATTAACCACCATTCCGTCAATCCATCTCAGCTTTTACAGGTAACTTAATCCAAGAAGGATCTAGAAGACTCAATACATATAGAGACATATCAGAAGTTTTAATCAATGGGGGGCCGAGAGCTGAGACCCTCACCATCGCTGAAACAAAGGTGCAGAAGCGCTCAGATGAGCGCTCTGCACTTTCGGCTGTGATCGGCACTCCGTGTCAGGCTAAAGACGAGTTCATATACAACGTCTATGAACCAGTCTTCATCCCTTAAGGCCTTATTCACATGGCCGTGTTCGGTCCGTGATATATACGGACCGCATGTAAGCCGCATTTCCTGGACTGAACACAGTTCAGGGAGCCGGGTTCCTAGCATCATAGTTATGTATGACGCTAGGTGTCCATGCCTCCCTGTGGGAATATCGTCCTATACGGGACACCTAGTGTCATACATAACTAGGACAGGCTCCCTGAACTGTGTTGTAGTTCACGTGCAGGTAAGCAGTATACAACCAGTTGCCTGGTGCAACATTAACAAATGGATACAGTTATAACTAGAAATGAGCAAAACATTGATTACTCCTGAAGTTTTTAACTTTTGTAATTTTTCTCACATTCATTCACTTTTCATTTTCCAACTCCTCCATACTTCCTTCTTTAATAAATGATAAAACTACCTATGGTGACCAATAATTAGTTAGATACAATCAGTAACCAGTGGTTGGAGATGTAGCTGCATTGTTTATAGTGACAGCATCATTTGCTCCAAGTAATGTAAATGTATTTTTTTAATTGATTGTAAAATTGTTGTGCAACCCAGAGAGCTCAATGAAAATTTAAATTGAGGAAATTTTTACTAGGTTAATTATGTTATGAGAAAATTGTTCCAACTATTACAAAAATGTTTAGAAGTGTAATAAACATTGAAGAGTTTGATATCTTTACATGTATCTTTAGAGGGGGTCATGACTATCCCTTGAGTTAAATATGTATTCTCATGAAGAAAACCTTTTCCATATGCCCTTTTAGGACACAGAGGAGGTAGTTTCCCGCTTGGAACCCCCTCTATTGGCCAGAAACAGCAAACAAAAAGTAGCACTTACTCTTCCGGACCCGACCTGTCCCTTATGTATCACATGGTTGGCCATTCATTCGAATGGCTGGCCTGTAATACTACATTTTCCCGACAGTGGCTGCTGCAGGGAGAATGTATAGTAAGCCATGGCTTCTCCCACCATTAACAGCTGACGCTTCTAAGTCAGACCTACAGCGATCAGCTGGTTTTGGACTTCAGTTTTAAAAGGGGGTGCCCTCGAGAGACATCTCCATTCACAGAAGCTAACTATAGTAGCTAATATACTGTATCGTAATAGAGTTTTCTTGGCAAAGGTGCCACATACCCTATTATACAGAGCCGAGTCAGTTGTGTATGCAGATCATCACTAACCCTGATTGCAAGTGAAACATCCACTTGTTATAAGCGAGGTGTGAATTAGGAGCAATCACTGAAGGGAACATTTCTACCTAAGCTTTCATTATCATATTGAGGGGGTCATTATCATTTTCTTACCTTTTAATCACTGGCTTTGCATTTATTTTGCTCTCTAGGCAATGTGCATCCAGTGAAAATGAAAATAAGATTCCCCTGTTGCCGCTTTTCTCCCGACACATTATGGATGTATATATTTACATTGATGGATCTCTACAGCGTGGCACCGGGGAGCTTCTATTACAATGTTTCAGATAAATATGTATGATTCTGATTTCAGCTTTTCACACTCTTTATTATGATTTAAATGTTTGACAGCCTATTGAAGGTGAAATATATAAATAGTTCTTCACACCATCTCTTAAATTTCAGTGGATTTTGTGGATGTTTAAATCCTTCTATCTAGTATTATTTATTACAGATTATTTATATGGAAAAGCGTGTTCTGCAAGAATATTTGCTCATATGGGCACATTCAGACGTGGCAGATTAGCTGTTGACGGTCTGTAGTGGAATTCTGCAGCAGCCGTTTTTTATATTTGTTTCTATACATTTTTAGGAAACTTAGTTCAGACGTTGCGGAAAATAACTGTGCGGAAATTAGGCTGCGGTGCAGAATTTTCCCTCCGCAGCATGCTCATTATGTTGCAGAGAAGCAGCGGAATTTCACTGCGTATTTCAGCCTTTGCAATGCAAAAAATGAAATCTATGGCAAGTCCGCTGTGATATCTGCAACGTCTGAATTACCTGTCAAATATGCAAATGTTGCTGCAGATTCGTTGCGTAATTGCCCCGAATCTGCACCAACATTTGCAACGGAAAAATGCCGCCACGTCTGAACATGGCTTAACTGTACCTGGTCCCACTAAGGCTTGAAATCTAATTTTCCTAACACACATATGAGTTTGATGAAAAATAAAATGGTTGGCCATTCCAAAATCTTTGTCACCCAGTTTTACTGAGACCCCGAACAACATAGAGTATTTGCCTAGTTATAGAGCTCAGCATCGCCAGATTAGGCAAATTTACTGGGGATTTTTTTTCTAATCCTCTTTTAAAACATGTAGGAAAATCTCTGTGCAATGAGTAATTGACAAGTACTTCTAATTTCTCTAAGGCTTTGTGCCCACTTCAGTCTTTTTCTTCAGGGTGCTGACCATTTTTCAGACGGCTGGCACCCTGACCCATTCATTTCAATGGGGCTTTTTCCGACAAAAGTAGAGCATGTCCTACTTTGGTCCGAGATTCCGTGACCGTGAGACCAATGCAAGTCAATGGGGCCGTCAAAAAAACAGAAGGCACACGGAAGGCATCCGTGTGCCGTCCGTGTGTGACGGAGCCGTTGCCTAGCAACAGCTGGGCGGGCAGAGGTACACATACAGACAGATACTGCACTGCACTAATCGGCAGCCCCTTCTCTCTGTCAGCACTGATAGAGAGAAGAGGCTGCAGATCAGTGCTGGAACCCAGCGATATTAAGAAAAATAAGTTCATACATACCCCGGCCGTTGTCTTGGTGATGGGTCCCTCTTCTGCTATCCAGTCCGACCTCCCTGGATGACTCGGCAGTCCTTGTGACCGCTGCAGTGATTGGCTGCAGCGGTCACATGGTCTGAAATGTCATCTCAGGAGGCCGGACTTGAGGAAGATGCAGGCAAGCAGGGAGTTCTGGTTAAGTAGTAATTTTTTTTTGTTGCAGGTTTTTTTTTTAATGAACCATTAATCTATATTGTGAGCGCCGCACATGGTATTTATTCCCTGTCCAGCGGTAGTCTCTGTCCAGGGTGCTGAAAGAGTTAAAGGACTGCACTGATCGGCAGTTACTCTTTTAGCACCCTGGACAGTGAGAACCGCTGGACAGGGAATAACATGTGCGGCACTCACCTTATCGTGTACATTGTGTGAACGGGTTTCAGTTTCCTCTCGGAAACTGAAACACGGAAGTGTACACGGAGTACACACGGGAAGCACACTGTTCCAATCACGGACACACGGATGCGTGAAAAACGCCTGTGAAAACGGTGATGGAAGTGTGCATGAGGTCTAAAGCTCAGATCACGCACGCCGTTTTGGTGCAGTTTTTTTAAGCCAAACACAGGAGAAGACACAAAAGAAAGGAGATGCATCAGTCAATTCATTATAACCTTCCTTCTTTTTAGATCCATTTTGGCTTTAGTAAAAAAAAAAGAAAACACCCAAAAACTGCGCCAGAGTCTGCAACTGTGTGTGTGTGTGTGTGTGTGTGTGTGTGTGTGTGTGTGTGTGTGTGCGCGACACCATGGCCTTATGCTGGAATCACTTACAGTATGTAGGTTTTTTTGAACCATCACAAGAGTGAATACAAAAGAGAGGAGACATATCAGTCTTTGCGTTATACTTTTCTGCTTTTTGGATCTACGCCTGGCCAAGGTACAAAAAACTGCATCAAAAACTGCCTTGGAAACGGCATGTGTGATTCCAGCCTTACTGACATTTGCTACATAACATTTAGAGTTATATGTTCCTTAGCTCCATCACATTTGTCATACGATTCTATGACATTTTAGCAATATCACATTTAGCCATTATATTGAGCCATGCACTGCACATGTATACATAACAACTGTATGTTTAGCCTGACACTCTCTGAAGATCCCTGAATGCAGGGTGAAACATGTTGGAGAGGCTAAAGATAACCTGACTATAGTGACATGATAAACTTAGAAGCAGATAGCTTAGGTAGTATCCTCTTTTCAGAGCGCTTCCAAGACTAGACTATTTGGAAGGGATAGACGGAATTTGTATATCTTTTATGCTGTGACTCCCTGAATGCAGGGTTATTGAGGCTGTGAGACTGCTGGAAATAGGAGGTAAACTGAATGACTAACTTGTACTACTCCAATACAGCAGCTTTTCATGCCAGCTGTATGCCCTCAATCAGTGGCGTAACTACCGCGGTAGCAGCCGTAGCGGCTGCTTCGGAGCCCGTGGCTTGAGGGGGCCCGTGTCGGCAGCCGACACGCCCCCCCCATATGCCCGATGGCGCCGCTAGTTAGTACAAGCTACAGCGGTAGCGATGCTACTATGGGGCCTGCGCCACCGAGCCTCTGACATGTATGGTCCGGGCAACACAGGCCCTCTCATGCCCGGGGATGTCGCTAGCACTGGAGGGGGCCACGGTGTTAGCGACAGTCACCCCCTCTTGCAGTAATTGTACCTGCGTCTATATAGCAAAGTGTGGAAGACCACCTATCACACAGTATTATAGACAGATCACATTGGTGTACACCACCCAGTATAGCTATATGTATGAGGGAAGGGAAGAGGGAGAAAGTATATGATCTGAAATAATATTTAACTTTTATTAATATGCATTAAAATAGAGATAAATTGTAAAAATCCTTGGTGTAAGAGGTATGTGTGAGTGACCCCCAAACTCACATACCTAGGCCATATATAATTAGGATATAGTAATTATGGTTGTGTCAGAAGTGTTCATACGAAGAACACATGAGTTGCTATGCTTTCAAAGCAGTGGTTAAATTATGGAGTGGCGGTAGCGCAGGGTTGAGCAATGATAGCCTGCTGCACCACTTTATGGCTGCACTGCGGTATAATGTGAACAGGAGCCTACAAGCTGCGCCCTGTAGCTGTGTGTCTATTGCGCCAAGGCAAGAGCACAAATCTCAGCCCGGGGCGGCACTGCTATGGTATGCTGGAAACCATAATAATAATGTTATGGTGTAACAAACTGGAGAGCAACAATTTTAATATGAACAAACAGTGGTTACAATGTGAAGTAACGGTAGCATGTATTTAGAATGCACGGGTTGGATAAGTAAGAACCACTCGTGCCTGTAGTCTCCTGCAGGGCATGACAATGCTGTCAGTCAGAGTGAGTATCCCAACGCACCTCCGTGCATGTCTGCCGCAATGCGTGTGAATGGTCAGCATACAGCTGCACTTTCACGCCGCTGTCCCTGTGTATCAGAGCGGCAGCGTGGAGATCAGCTGTGGTTCCCTGAATGTGCCCGCGCCCAGTTGTCAGTTGAGACGCGGCACAGATTTAATACCAAAGCACAGGTCCACTGTAAATGGACCTGAATTAAGCATGTAGCCCTGTTCCCGTATTGAAACGGAGTGGGCAGCATAGAGGGAGTACACCGGCGGTCAGATCAGAGCGGCGGCTGGGAGAAATCACACAAACAGCCGCTCGTGTTATGACAGCAAAGTGCGCCGCGCTAACAGCACAGTCGCGTTGTAGGCTATCAGCTGTCAGCCAGATATTTATAGAGAGCAATAGCAGATGTCAATCGATTAGCCTGAAGAGGCAACTCAGGCCATATGTTACACCAAGGACAGTTAAAAGGAATGAGCACCCGACGCGCGTTTCGCCAGCATTCTGGCTTCTTCTAGGGGTCTATAGCACGCAGGTACAAATACATGCATCAGCGCTGGATAGCTGGGCACGTTCTGTGCCCGATCATTCAGCGCCTTAAATAACACTGATTGGCGGGGCAAAATGACTTGACCTGCCAATCAGCGCCTTTCAATGACGCTTCCGTGCTTGAAAGGCGCTGATTGACGGGGCAAGTCATTCTGCCCTGCCAATCAGTGCCTTTGAACAACGCGCTGCTAGCGAGGTTCAGCTCCAGCAGACCTGCTCAGAAGAGAGCAGATCTGCATTGCCACCGGACAACGCGTGAAGGGGATCAGGGTGAGTATGTCATTTTTTTTATTTTTTTTCTACTAAAACTGAGTGTCGTTATCTACAGTGGGGGTTCTATCTACAGGGGGGCCTATATGTGGGGATGTGGGCCACTATATACAGGGCGGATCTATATGTGGGGATGTGGGCCACTATATACAGGGGGGTCTATATGTGGGGATGTGGGCCACTATATACAGGGGGATCTATATGTGGGGATGTGGGCCACTATATACAGGGGGGTCTATATGTGGGGATGTGGAGCACTATCTACAGGGGGGTCTATATGTGGGGATGTGGGCCACTATCTACAGGGGGGGTATATATGTAAGGCACTATCTACAGGGGGGGGGGTCTATACAGCGTGTTCCAAATTATTATGCACATTGGATTTAAGTGTCATAAACATTTAATTATTCGTTTTTCAATTAAACTCATGGATGGTATTGTGTCTTAGGGCTCTTTGGATCATTGTAATCAATCTCAGACACCTGTGATAATTAGTTTGCCAGGTGTGCCCAATCAAAGGAAAAGAAGGACGTTCCACATTATTAAGCAGGCCACAGGTTTCAAGCAATATGGGAAAGAAAAAGGATCTCTCTGCTGCCGAAAAGCGTGAAATAGTGCAATACCTTGGACAAGGTATGAAAACATTGGATAGTTCAAGAAAACTTAAGCGGGGTCATCGTACTGTGAAAAGATTTGTGGCTGATTCAGAGCACAGATGGGTTACTTCAGATAAAGGCATAATGAGGAAGGTTTCTGCCAGACAAATTAATCGGATTAGGAGAGCAGCTGCTAAAATGCCACTGCAAAGCGGCAAACAGGTATTTGAAGCTGCTGGTGCCTCTGGAGTCCCGCGAACCTCAAGGTGTAGGATCCTCCAGAGGTTTGCAAGTGTGCATAAAGCTATTATTCGGCCACACCTAAACAATGCTCACGAGCAGAAACGGTTGCAGTGGGCTCAGAAATACATGAAGACTAATTTTCAAACCGTGTTGTTTACTGATGAGTGCCGTGCAACCCTGGATGATCTAGATGGATGGAATAGTGGATGGTTTGTGAATGGCCACCATGTCCCAACAAGGCTGCGACATCAGCAAGGAGGTGGCGGAGTCATGTTTTGGGCTGGAATCATGGGGAGAGAGCTGGTAGGCCTCTTTAGGTTCCCTGACGGTGTGAAAATTACCTCTGCAAAGTACGTAGCGTTTATGACTGACCACTTTCTTCCGTGTTACAAAAAGAAGAACTGTGCCTTCCGTAGCAAAATTATCTTCATGCATGACAATGCACCATCTCATGCTGCAAAGAATACCTCTGTGTCATTGGCTGCTATGGGCATAAAAGGAGAGAAACTCATGTTCCCCTCAACCCTATTGAGAACCTTTGGAGAATCCTCAAGCAAAATATCTATGAGGGTGGGAGGCTGTTCACATCAAAACAGAAGCTCTGGGAGGCTATTCTGACATCCTGCAAAGATATTTAAGCAGAAACTGTCCAAATACTCACAAATTCAATGGATGCAAGAATTGTGAAGGTGATATCAAAGAAGGGGTCCTATGTTAACATGTAACTTGGCCTGTTAAGTTTTTTTTGATTGAAAGAGATTTTGATTTCTGTAAATATGACCTCCTGATGCTGCAAATTCAACAAATTACCATTTTAGTTCTCTTTACAACCTTTAAAATGTTTTGATCTCTGTTGTGCATAATAATTTGAAACAGTGCATTTTGAATTTTTACTTCTAAAAAAAAAATCTGTTATCATTAGGATATTTGTTCAATAAAATTAGCATTATACTCCAACGGTTGATGGCTTGAAGATTATACTGACTGTCATTTGCATCGACTATTTAGGAAAATCAGCGAAAAAAATCATTTGCATAATAATTTGGAATGCTGTGTATGTAGGGCACTACTGTATATACAGGGGGAGCTATATGTAGAGCACTATATATAGAGGAGCTATTTGTAGGGTTCTATCTATAGGGGTGGGCTATACGTGAGAAACTATATACAGGGGTGGGTTACCTGTGGGGCACTATATACAGGGGGCTATATGTAGGGCACTGTCTACAGGGGTGGGCTATATGTTAGACACTATATACAGGGGGAGCTATATGTGAGGTACTATCTACAGAGGTGGGCTATACGTGGAGCACTATCTAAAGCGGAAGCTATATGTAGGGCAGCACGGTGGCCCAGTGGTTAGCACTATTGCCTTGAAGCTCTGGAGTCCATATGTGGGCACTATCTACAAAGGTTTGTATGTGGGGCACTATCTACAGGGGCTTCTATGTAGGGTGCTATGGGGCACAATCTACAGGGGCCACGGTGTGTGTGTGTGTGTGTGTGTGTGTGTGTGGGACACAGTGTATGGTACTATTATAATCAGGGACACAGTGTATGGTGCTATTATAGTTAGAGGTGCAGTGTATGGCACCTTATTATATTTAGAGGTGTTGAGAATTTTAACTTCATTTATAGGTGCAGCAAAAATTTCAAAAAGTGAGAAGCTGAAGACATCTGAGAGGAAAGCTGCAGAAGTGGGTCATGGCCGGGATAAATCCATCATAGAGGTCTGGACCGGAGGGAGAAGAAAAGAATTAGAATCTGAGACTTCACCGGTGACTCACTTAATGTAAATGTTTATTCTGCCTCTAATCAGTACTGTAGTCACTGTATGATCTGCAGCGAGATGATGAGTGGTATGATTTGTTGTTTGTGAAACAGCATCTCCCAGCATATCCTTACTATTGTTCGGGCCATGCTGGGAGCTGTAGTTTTACGCCGTACAAATCTAGGGGTTGCACTAAATAGAGCAGTATTTGTTCTGGTGTTGTATATATGTACTGAGCTTGGTTCTGGGGCTGTATATGTGCACTGATCTTTGTTCTGATGCTGTATTTAAGTACTGAGCTTTGTTCTGGTGTTGTATACATTTATGAGATTTGTTCTGGTGCTGTATATATGTACTGAACTTGGTTCTGGGGATGTATATATGTAGTGTGCTTGGTTCTGGTGCTGTATTTTTGTACTGAGCTTGGTTCTGGTGCTATATTTATGTACAGAGCTTGGTTCTCGGGATGTATATATGTACTGAGCTTGGTTCTGGTGCTGTATTTATGTACTGAGCTTGGTTCTGGGGCTGGATTTAGGTACTCATCTTTCTTATGGTATTGTATATATGTACTGAGCTTGGTTCTAGTGCTGTATTCATGTACTGAGGTTGGTTCCGATGCTGTATATATGTATGAGCTTGGTTCTAGTGTTGTATTTATGTACTGAGCTTGTTTCTGGTGCTGTATATATGTCAGAGCTTTGTTCTAGTGCTGTATTTATGTACTGAGCTTGGTTGTGGTACTGCATATATGTATGAGCTTGCTTCTGGAGCTGTAATTATATAGGATATATTTATAATAACAAAATTGCAGGGCAGATGGAATTGTTCTCAATTCATTGTATATTTCATGGGAACCTGTCAGGTAGTTTTAACCCCTTGAACCACCACCATGCAGTAATACATGACCTGACAATATTTCCAAATGTATGATTTTTTCAGATGCAGCAAAATCTTTCAAACCCACTTTTAAAACGGCACACACTATATGCTAGTTACTCATTAAAACGGTAATGGGGCGGTGCCGCTATCCTAAAGAGTCACATAGTCCTGCCTCATACCCACCTTTCCATGTTTGATTGATATCCTGCTGGCTGATACAACTTTCTTGGAGGCGCCATTGCCTTGTGGCACTATATACAAGGGGAGGGGCTGTGTGGCACTATACACAAAGGGGGGATGTGTGGCACTATACACAAGAGGGAGCTATGTGGCACTATACACAAGGGGGAGCTTTGTGGCACTATACACAAGGGGGAGCTGTGTGGCACTATACACATGGGGGACCAGTGTGGCACTATATACAAGGGGCTGTGTGGCACTACTAAGGGGGGGGGGCTGTGTGGCACTATCTACTAGGGGGGCTGTATGGCACTATTTACAAAGGGGAGGGCTGTGGCTCTATCTACAGGGGGCTGCGTGTGGCGCAATCTACAGGGGTCTGTGTGTGGCACTATCTACTAAGGGGGCTGTGTGGCACTATATACAAGGGAGGGGTGCTGTGTGACACTATATACAGTGGGAGCTGTATAGCATAGCGCTATATACAGGGGGGATTTTATGTCGATAACTACAGGGGGGCTGTATGGCACTATCTACAAGGGGGAGGTGGGGGGTGCTATCTACAAGTCGGGTGTGACAGTGTCTATAGGCGGGGCTGTATAGCACTGTCTACAGGGGGGCTGTATGGCACATTCTACAGGGGGCACTATCTATAAGGGGGGCTGCTTCTGGCACCTGGGGGGGCCCAGTCAAGAGTTTGCTATGGGGCCCAGTCTTTCCTAGTTACGCCCCTGCCCTCTATGTTGTGATTCACTGAATGCAGGGTTAATGTGGCTGAAGGACTGATGCAAACAGGAGCTGTGTCAAATGACTAACTAATAATGCTCTAATACATCAGTCTTCTTTGACAAGTACATATTTTTCATGCTGGGAATCCCTGAAAACAGGGTGAATGTGGCTGTAGGACTGATGAAAATGGGAGTTATACTAAATGACTAACTGTTAGTACTCTAATACAACAGCCACATATATATCTTCCATGCATGTGATTCCATGAATGCAGTGTTAATGGGGCTGTGGGACTGATGAATATAGGAGCTGATGACTAACTGGTAATGCTCTAACACAACAGTCTCTCATGTCACTAGTATCTGCATGTTAATAAACTACCAAAATATCTTATATAGACTATTACTGTTAGTGTAAAATGAGCAAGCACCGAATGACTTGAATGGTGCTTAATAATAATTTTATTTAAGCTCTCTACTTCTAAACACATCCACCATTTGGTCCCTAGCATACCCCATGGACTAGGGACCTCATTCAATTATTAATATGCAAACTTTGTTATGTCACCATTTTTGTTGATTTTAAAGCATACTCAATAAAAGTTGTTTATTAATATTAGTGGATACCCTATTCCAGTGACTAATTTTTGCCACGAGCTCTATAGAACCAATTTTGATAACCAGTGATTATTTTCAATATCACATTTAAACACAGCTCTATCACACTTACCAGTTTACAGTATGACAGAGTTATTTATATGTACTGTATGGTGACATTAGTTATGTTTAAAGTATGGCAGTATTATATGTATCTACTCACTGTCTGCTGACATTATTTCTTCACCTTATGGATGGAATCACACATGCAGTTTTTTTAAACAAACACAGGAATGGACACAAATGAAAGAAGTTGCACAGATCTTTCTTTATGGCTTACCTGCCTTATGGATCCACTTCTGTCTTTTGCTAAAAAACAAAAATCAGTTGCCCGTTTTACGGTCCGTTTATCATCAGTGTGTCCTCCATATAAGTTCCCTATGTTCCATAGGTTTTTATGTCGCCATAAACTAGGATGGGCGAGACCGTGCTGAAAATACGGACAGGCATAGGACCTGCTCTGAGTTTTGCTGCTCCGTCCCACGGCGCCCCCACACGGATCTGTGAAAAACATGGTATTGTGCATGGGGCCATACAAATTAATGGGTCAGTGTGATATCCATTAAAAAAATGGATAGCAAACTGACGAAAAATAACGTGTGCATGTAGCCTGAGTATTTCCTTTAGGCCTCCTTCACACAGAATTTTTCTAGTAATTGTAACTGCATCAAAATATGCTTCTAAAAACACTAGCGTTAATAAAATGTAATGTATTTTTAATGGCGTTTACAGTGGTGTTTTTGGTGGCGTTTTTAATTTAGTGCCATTATGTATATGCTCTTTTGGGTGTTTTTTAGAAGTCTTAGGCTGGGTTCACACGAGCACATTAACGTCCATAATGGACGGACGTATTTCGGCCGCAAGTCCCGGACCGAATTCAGTGCAGGGAGCCGGGCTCCTAGCATCGTAGTTATGTACGCCGCTAGGAGTCCCTGCCTCTCCGTGGAACTACTGTCCCGTACTGAAAACATGATTACAGTACGGGACAGTTGTCCTGCAGAGAGGCAGGGACTCCTAGCATCGTACATAACTATGATGCTAGGAGCCCGGCTTCCTGCACTGAGTTCGGTCCGGGACTTCCGGCCGAAATACGTCCGTCCATTACGGACGTTAATGTGCTCATGTGAACCCAGCCTTATAGAGAAACCTATGGGAAAAACGCCTGAAAAAATTACATACTCATAGAATGCTGCGTGTGGAAAAAAAATGCTTCAAAAACGCCACAAACCAAAATACGATTGTATGCAGTGGCGTAGCTATAGGGGTCGCAGCGGTCGCAGTTGCGAACGGGCCCGTAAGCCAGGGGGGCCCATAGGCCCCCCTCGCCACACTAACGCTGACTGCAGGGCCGGGCTGCCTATCTGGCAAATGCCAGATGCCGGCATATGTAGTGGGCTGCTGCTGCCCGCCCACCTCTTTATCCCCAGCGGCGGGCCCTGTAGTCTGACACATTTCCCCTCCCTGAGAAGCGCACAGCCCACTTGCTGGATGCTATACTACGCAGCCTGCTGCAGTCCAGCCAATTAGTGTGGGTCATACTGATTGGCTGGGCTGCACTAGGCTGTTTACTACAGCGGCCAGCATGTTGACTGTGCACTGCATAGGGGGGAATTGTCGTGGTCCTTGCAGCAGGAGGTGCCTCAAGAGTCGTCGACTGACCTTTTCCACTTCCACTCCCCCTCCCCCGGCCCCATCATATTACATCTTGTACCTGCTGTGCATAAGTAGTTATGTCCAGCCACCCGCCCACATTCATCCTCGGGGGACAGAGTGCCGGCTACATCAAATATAGTTCCCCATGCAGGGGAAGGGCATAACAGACAGTAGTTTCTTTGCAAAGGATCACATAGGAGAGACCAGCACTTTTTAGGCATTTATGGCATATATCATATGCATATTCCATAAATGCCTAAGATAAGAATACACCTTTAACCCCTTAATGATGAAGGTTGTTAATGGTTGTCTGAAGAAAGTTATGTCACGCTGAATGCACTTGGGCACGCAAATCATCAAGATTGGCTGCTGGCAGCTCCCTTTGCAATTGCCGACCAATGACTTCCATATGTACTCGATGGGACAGGGGTGTGATCCGGCCGATTCGCCCCAGTTCTTCCGAACCGGTTGTTAAAATTACAGCCGGTTCGCAGAAGCGGGAAGCCGGAACCGGTACCTTGCACTCAATAGTATCCACGTCCCTAGGATGCAGATACACTTGAGTAGCCTAGCGCTGCTCTGGTGAGGCACATGATGCCTCGCCATTCTGCGCTTTAGTAATGATGCAGTCGGCGAGATGACGTCATCAGTTTTTATTGTGGGCAGCGTTGGGGGCCTTATCTATAGGGGACTATACAGGGAACAGTAACTACAGAGGACTATATAGGGAACTAACTACAGGGGACTATATAGGGAACAGTAACTACAGGGGACTATATAGGGAACAGTAACTACAGGGGACTATATAGGGAACACTAACTACAGGGGACTATATAGTGAACAGTAACTACAGGGGACTATAAAGGGAACAATAACTACAGGGGACTATACAGGGAACAGTAACTACAGGGGACTATATAGGGAACACTAACTACAGGGGACTATATAGTAAACAGTAACTACAGGGGACTATAAAGGGAACAATAACTACAGGGGACTATACAGGGAACAGTAACTACAGGGGACTATATAGGGAACACTAACTACAGTGGACTATATAGGGAACACTAACTACAGGGGACTATATAGGGAACACTAACTACAGGGGACTACATAGGGGCCCTTATCTACAGGGAATGTCTCAGGGGGCCCTTATCTACAGGGAACGCCACAGGGGCACAGGGGGCTCTATTTACAGGGAAAGCCACAGGGGGCCCAAACTACAGGGAACACGACATGGGGCCATATCTACAGGGACCACCACAATGGGCTCTATCTACAGGGAACGCCACAGGGGGCCCTATCTACAGGTAATGCCACAGGAGGCCCTATCTACAGGGAACGCCACAGGGGGCCCTATCTACAGGGAACACCACTGGGTGTTCTATATACAGGCAACACCACAGGGGGGCCTATCTACAGGGGGCACTATACAGGGAACGCTACAGTTGGCACTATACAGGGAATGCTACAGTGAATGTCACAGGGGGCTCTATCTACAGGGAACGCTACTACCTACAGAAGGCTCTACTGGGAGCACTATATAAAGTGGGAAATGTGTGTGGTGCATTACTTTACAGCGTTTGACACAATTTTATTAGATGTTATTATATAGAGTGTTGTACCATAAGAATCTGCTCTTCATTTATAGGTGCAGAAATGTTGAAAAAGTGAGCTTCCGAAGACATCTGAGTAGCAAATTGACCCATTTCCGCAGAAATGGGTCATAGCCTGGAGGCATCATGGAGTTCTGGGCCAGATGGAAAAGTAAAGAGAATGACTAGAATCTGAGAAGTCGTCACTGGTGAGTCACTAAATGTAAATGTTTATTCTCCCTGTGACTGCTCAGTACTGTAGTCACTGTATGATCTGCAGCGAGATGATGTGTGTATCATGCTTTTTTGTGAAACAGTAACTCCCAGTATATCCTTAACATCGTTCTGGCTATACTGGGAGCTAGTTTTATGCCGTACAAACTTATATGGCAGGGGTTAAACTAAATTTGCAAATGAGCTGTACTGAGCTGCATTTGTACTGGTGCTGTATATATGTACTGAGCTTGGTTCTGGTGCTGTATATATATGTACTGAGCTTGGTTCTGGAGTTATATTCCTCATAACAACCAAGCTCAATACATATATACAGCACCAAAGGGAAGCTCAGAACATATATACAACTCCAGAACCAAGCTCTGCATATAAATACAGCACCAGAACCAAGCTCAATACATATATACAGCACCAAAACAAAGCTTAGTACATATATACAGCCCCACAACAAAGCTTAGTACATATATACAACACCAGAACCAAGCTCAGTACATATATACAACACCAGTCCCAAGCTCAGTACATATATACAACATCACAGCCATGCTTAGTACATATATACAACATCACAGCCAAGCTCGATACATTTATACAATACCAGAACCAAGCTCGGAACATATATACAACTCCAGAACCAAGCTCAGTACATAAATACATCACCAGAACAAAGCTCAGTACATATATACAGCACCACAACAAAGCTTAGTACATATATACAACACCAGAACCAAACTCAGTACATATATACAACACCAGAACCAAGCTCAGTACATAAATACAACACCACAACAAAACTTAGTACATATATACAGAATCAGAACCAAGCTTAGTACGTATATACAGAACTACAACAAAGCTCAGTACATAAATACAACACCAGAACCAAGCTCAGTAAATATATACTGCAGCAGAACCAAGCTCAGAACTTAAATACAGCACCAGAACCTAGCCCAATACATATATACAGCACCAGAACAAAGCTCAGTACTTAAATACAGCCCCAGAACCAAGCTCAGTACATATATACAGCACCAGAACAAAGCCATGGTTGCACGTTTAGGCCACGCAGGCTGCTTACAGTAGCATGAACAACATGTGGCCTGGCATTGTCCTGTTGAAGAACGGCTTCTGGGACAATTGGAGAAATGGCCGTACGACTGGTTCCACGACCAAATCAATGTAACACCGAGCTGTTAGTGTACCTCAAATGAAGAGTAGAGGGGTCCAGCTATCATACATTATACTACCCCAAACATAATCCCAGGAGTAGAACCGTTGTGACGTTCCCTTCTAAAGGACTCTTTACGGGTTGCCCACGTGGTCTCCAGACCAATCTCCGGCTATCATTGCACCCAAAACAAAAGCATGACTTTTTCGCTGAAGAGGATAGACTTCCATTCAACCCTCTATTGCTGTCTAGTTGTGCTCCATGATAGCCTTTGAGAGCGGTGGCGTGTGGTCAATGGAACACCTGTAGCTGGACATCTGGCTCATAACCCAAAGTTGTCCAAATGCCTGCTTTGTGTCGACACTGGTTGTCGCCCTAGGCTTGGGATGTGACGTCCAATTTCACTTGTAGTACAGAATGGATCACTACGCGCCAATCAGACGAACCGTCCGTGCAGAGGTTCGCCTCCGCGCACCTGATACTGTCATATGCGTTCGCTGTTGTTCTTCCAACCTCCGGGATGCGTAACTTTGAACAGTGCTGCCATCTCGGCCTAGGCGCGTAGCGATCTGCCAGAGTGATAAACCAAGGTCTCTCAGTTCAAGGATTCTGACCCTCCCAGTGTGCGACAGGTGGCGATAACTTGCACGTCGATGAACCGGAGGCATCACACAATCGTCCCATACCCCTTGATCTATGAGGTTTCATGTGGCTAAAAACTTTGCTTTCAATTTGGCTTTTATGCCCCTTCCACATGCCGCCGATTGGAGCTAAGTTATTGAAAATTTCATTATTTGTAGATCTAAGCGACTCCCACTACTTCCTAGATTTGCATAACCTTACGGCTTGCGCTACTTGGTGTTGCAATTTCAATGTTGAGGAGTGAGAAGATGTATAGTAAAAAGTAAAACATTTTTCATTTGTCAATTTGAAAGTTGTTTAAAACATAACACATTGATTTTTATTTATTTTTTCTAAAAATCCTTTCTAGGGTGTACATAGCCTTTAAGCACAGATTTTTCTGTGCTCTGTCCAACTGAAATTCAGCTATAGTGAGACTGGTAACCAGATGAGGATAAGAAGGTAAAAGAAAACACTTATGTGGCTATTTTAGACCCTTTGTAATTGAACAGACGTGAACCTACAAAGAAAAGAGAAGGGCCAAATTGGGCCACATTTATTTATACGACATAGTTTCGAGACAATTAGAAGTTCCCAGGAGAATACAGATCTAAACATGGTTTTTGATGATGATGAATTACATCCTGCAGACGTGATAAAATAAAGGCAGCGTATGGATTATATGAACAGTTTGGAAAGCCACATGTACATACCTGCTTTCTTACAGATGTGACCTTCTACCTCTATATTTATTGATATGGAGGACGGTTCTTTTAATAACTTTCAAATTTTGATCACCTCCTTTTCTTAGATATATTAAAACATGTAAGACATAATAATAACTCACACATTGCAATATGAATTAAGAAGAAAAAAATTCAACAGCAGTCTGCGTACATTATTACCTAACAGAGAAGGTGCTTTAGGCATGTCATGTTAATACAATAAAGTGCATAAAGGTGCAGTAAAATAACATATGTGCAAAGTATTAAACAGGAAAATGTGGGCTAGCTATTCTGAAGGCTCTTATGAAGCTCTAGAGAGGTATTGCCTATCTTTATAGAATTTCAGACTTTTGCTGTGAATTCCATTTCTTTGGGACACCCAAGTAAGATGGACCGCCAGAAATGTACAGCTGTGTAGCCAGAGATTTAAAGAAACAATAAACCCTAAAGTCTATGTTAGGGGTCATGCGCAAGAGCGTATTAGAGATCTGTTTCAGTGTTGTTTAGTGCAGATCTATAATACAGTGGTAATGTTATGAGGTTTCAATACCTACGTGTGATGATGTATTTCCGCATAGAGGTTTTTATGCGCAGTCTGTATACTGCATATGAAAGAATTGGTGGTGTACTTCATTGTAAGCCATACAGAAAAGGATTTCCTTCATAGGAGTAAATAGAGAGTGGAAAATCAGATCCGTCTATATGGATCCGTGAGAAATATTCCCACAGGTAACAATTGAATTTCTCTGTCTGTTTTCATACTGTACCGATGCGGGACTAAGTTGACACAAAATAGAACCAATATGGAACCCATATTGGACACCATACACACAAAACTTAATCGGTGAAGCTTGCAGATTCATGCAGAGTGTAGTATGTTATCATATTTTCACATACAATTATGTGTATGGAACTATAAGGGACAGTATGTCATTTTCTGTGCCTTTATATTCAATCTTTTGTTACCTGTTATCAGCCGTTTTAGGGCTTGGAGAAACTGACAACTGACTGCAGTTGTAACGCTGGTGGCCGCCACTATCCGGCTTCCCTTGGCAGCCACCAGTATCTATTACCTCTTCCCCGGGGACGCCGGCATGTACTGCTCCCGCCCGCTGCTCGCTCCCGTAAGGTGCGTGCGCCCTGGTGACCTCTTAAAGGTCCAGTGCTCGCACCACTATAACCTTCCCTGGCCTATCCCTGTGCACCCGGTCCTATTTAAATCCGTCCTGCCCTCCTTCTTGTGCCTGAGCGTTGTTGTGTCTGCCCATGTTCGTTTAACAAATGGTCCCTTAGTTGTATCCTGTACCTAGTGTTCCCGTATCCCATATGCTGTTTCCTGTATACCGTATCCAGTAATTGTGTTTGTTCCAGTACGAATCATAGTGTCGGAGTCGAGTTTGTCATCTGTGCCAAGTGTCATATGTGCCAGGTGTCATCACGCCAGGTGTCATCACGCCAAGTGTAATGTGTGCCTAGTGTCATCTGTGCCAAGACCCATCTGTGGCAAGTGTCATCACGCCAAGTGTCTTCACATCAAGTGTCATCACGCCAAGTGTCTGCCTATCTTCTACCCAGGTTTTCTTGTCCTAAAGACTTTCATTGACTGTTGTTTGGCCAGCTGCTACTCCGCTATGGCGGAGCAGCCTAGTGGGTCCACATATCCCATAGCCGTAATAGTAGTGTTCATCAATAGAAATAATAAAAGGAAGTCCAAAAAAATGTCTGCTCCAATGATTACTTTTTTATCTCACAGATTTCCAGCCCTGAGTATCTCTACAAACATATGCGTGAATGATATTAGCAGCTCTATTTATGAGCATTTTTGTAAAACTTGTACTTTAAAATGGGACTAACTATTGTGTTTATTCATTCTGCGTTTTGAAGGGGAATATATTTGTAAGATATGTCATCATCCCTTTACTAAGACCATGAGCAAAGTTAGGTAGTGTGAAGGATGGTTTATTTGCTTATATTCTCTGTATGAAATTACATTGTGAATTATCAAGCAGGATGCCGAATTACTAAGATATGCATTATGTGAAAGTGATTATGATAATGTTTCAATGATTTAGTTTCGTGCAGCAGCCATCTTGTCCGGAGTTCCCATCTTGGTTCTTTTGTAGTGAATAGGAAAGTCATTGTTCCTTTAATACAAGTAATGTTGATTTCGTATGTTTTATCTTTAACCTTGGTTCCCATGCGAAGTTGGTAGAGAATGGACAGGGAGTAAGAAGGGAGGGTGGCAAGTATGCGTGAAGGAAGGTCTCCCCCCCCCCATCTCCACGAGAACATTCTGTCCAAAAGAGATAAGACACCTGCAAACCTAATGTGTGAAGAATTATAATGATGTATCTGGGATGTATTTTATTGTATGCTTTTTACTGAATAACAAATATTGTTAGATTGTCTCTGATTGGTTGACCTCAAGCCTACACCCCTTCTGAATTTCAGTTTAACAGTTTGAGTCTGGTAATAAATCCTTCAGAGGAGTATTTTTGAACATATCAGCAGCGTCTGTGTGTTTTCTTCTCCTCTCTCGATATATATCGGTGAAATATCCTAATTAGGATACTGACTAATGGGGTCTGGCCTTGAGAGTCTGTTGGGACTCGTATAAATTTCAGTCTAATATATTTTGAGCGATGGATTTCCACGACAGTAGTTGTACATATTAAATGTTAGTTTCCTCTCTGTTTCCATTTTTTCCAGGAGAATGTGCTCATCCTATTGATACCAGATATATATTATTTCTTATGCGGACATTTTCCGGGTTGTTGGGTCAGCACGCGTGTATCGCCATACCTCAATTATATTTACAGATGACCTCTGAGTAGAGGAATGGAGTATGGGAGGGCTTTTCACTGCATTAACAGTTTACGATGCAACATCAGGTAATGAGAGAATCTAATACATGAGTCCCATAAATACTTGAGCAATGATGGCACATGTCTTGGGCTGACCAGGACTTAAGTGATCTAATAAAATATATTTATATATAATATCCTCATTAAAAGTGGAAATTGTCATGGTCTTTATAGGCAGATGCAATTTCTATCTATTGTCAGCTGTCAGAGCAATCGTCACTTATTTTCCATTAAAAATATGAGAAAAGTGAGAAGGATACACCATTTGGCTTGAATAGCTACTGCGTGTGTAACCCCAGTCTAGTTGTTACCTGTCATTGCTTTTCAATACGGTCTCTGAGGTCCTTTTACACTGGCTTCTTTTCTGTGCGGTAACTGAGCACCGATCGACAATACAGCATGTCGATTTGAGCAATGATTGGAAACGTATGGGGGCGAACGATTATTAATACGATCATTTGTCCCCATACCTTTGCATCATGTCAGCATCACTTCTCCTGTTTACATGGAGAGATGTGATGCCAACAAGCGACCATTTTTATGGCCACATAAAATTACGATCAGTCCATTTGTTTGCTGATCTGTGGCCTTTTTATACAGGGCATTGATCGGGAACAAGTGTTTGTACGAACCCTCATTTTATGATAATTTGCCCATGTAAAGGGATTTGAAGGCTATGCAAACCTTTGAGCACATCTTTTTTTTTTATTTTTTATTTTTTTAAAACACCTTATTAGAGGATTTAAAACAACTTTTTAATTGATTTCTATTTAAAAAATGTTTTACTTTTTGAGATACATAGAAGCTGTGTCTTGCTCTCCCGCTGACCCGACGGATTCGGTGACAGCAGGTCATGTACTTACATGTGATCGATAACAGCTTGATTCTGCGTGTCAGAGATAAGCAGGATTTAAAGTCATCAACCCATAAGTCCTGCTGACCTGACAGATTCGGGTTTGAGCGCAAGATACAGCTTCTATGTATCCAGGATACATAGAAGCTGTATCTCAAAAAGTAAAACAAAATTTTAATAAAAAACAATTCAAAAGTTGTTTTAAATCCTCTAATATGTTGTTTTATTTTATTTTTTAAAAGTGCACAAAGCTTTACATAGCCTTTAGGCTGTAAGTTTTTACTAGTAATAAATTATACATGGCTACAAACTTTTTATTTAAAGGGGTATTCCGGTTACAACAAGTAACTTGCTGATTGGTGGGTGTCCAACAGCTGGACCTCTACCGTTTTACGAGAATGGGGGCCCTGTACTCCCCATTTGAACGGAGCAGCAGGTCGCTCATGTGCACTGCTACTCCATTCATTCTCTAGGCCAAACCTGGAAATAGCCGAACACTGTACTCGGCTATCCCCGTCGCTCCCATAGCGCGACCTGAGTGACCTGACGCTCCGTTCAAAAGGGGGGTAACTGATTCGTGGTCGGTGGGGGTCGCAGGTGTCGGACACCCACTGATTAGCAAGTTACCCCTATCCTATGGATAGGGGGTAATTTGTTGTAACTGGGTTACCCCTTTAAGGTCCTTATTTCTAATGTCATTCACGATAGTGTCAAACAGGCCCTTAGGGTCTAATAGTGGCCAATACAGATCATTGCATTTAGATGGTGCAATATTTAATTGTAATGTATCTTTATTTTTTTTTCCTAACACAATGGGCTATAGGATATATGAATGTGCCTCATCCATAAATATATAGAGAGTTGATATTATGTATTAAGTTGTGAATGATTTGTGAATTTTTACTAGAAATCTATATGCAAATATTTTCTACTTATTCAACAAGATGGCTTGCAAATTCTGATATTTGCATGTATGAATATGTTTGGCAAATATAGCACCAGTTCATACATTTATTCAAACAGAATATAAATAAGAGCTTAGGCATAGCCACGAATGCAAGATTACATTGCCAAAAGCAGCATCTGGTTGCCAAGATGTAGATTGACAGCACATTATGTGAAGTGTGGGCTGTGCTCAATCTCTAATTAACATGTAATATTTTTTGGGAAAAAAATAAATAAATAAACTACTAGATCAGTAGCTATCTTAGATACGTAATTATATTTATAATAATATCTTTAACCCCATCAAATCACTTGTATTTCTTGATGGCTAATCTTTGAGTTTTGCTCACAGCTGTAGCAATCCTTATCTTGACTTTGATAACTTGCTGCAGCATAACTTTATCATTTTAGCCATTGAAAACTATTGGAAAAAGTCAAGTTTAAGTTTCTTATCACTGTATCTTTAATTCATTTAAAGTCAAGTTAAAGGTCGCTACATATATATGTATGTGGATGCAGTCTCGCTCCATAAGTCAAAAGAAAATATTGTCACTCAAACGCCATTTTCTCAGCTTCTCTTTATTCAAAAATTAAAATCCCCAGACGTCGCCTAGCAATGCTCCCATAATTACGGGTGCACACACGTAGCCACCCGTAATCACGGGAGCCCCATAGACTTCTATGGGCCTGCCCATGCCGTAATTACGGCCTGAAATAGGACATGTTCTATATTTTTCAACGGCCCGGGCACCTTCCCGTACGCAAACGGGAAGGTACCCATGACCAATCGAAGTCTATGGGCCAGGAATTAAGGGCCGTAATTAAGGGCCGTGATCCTGGCGTTTTTACGGTCGTGTGCATGTGGCCTTATGCTGTATAAGTAACAGGAAATAACAGCAAGCACTTGCACTCTACTTTAATTGGCAAAGCCAGTCTCCAAACCGAGTACACAAACCTAGGACTTGATTCTATTTTTGGATCGATCACCTTGGATCTCATTGAACCTGAGCCCTGGCTTTGATGAAGACTGTCAGTTTCCATTAGATAAATAGACATTGAAGCTGCTCATCTTTACTATGAAGCACTTTAACGTGTGTATCTGGCAACATGTTCAAGTATCGTCCCATATAGTCCCAGAGGAACAGGGGTTAAAGAGTTCAAGAGCTCATGTCCATTGAATAATTTTAACATGATAAATCCATCTATTTAGTATTGTAGATAAATAACATATAAAGAACAGAGTTAACTCTGGGAAACACAACTATTTATGATAAAATAAAGGTGTCCAGAGGAAAGAAAAAGTATTTATCATAATTTTTATATCACAGTTCTCCTCAATAACAAGAGGCGCTAAATCTTGTTCAGAGATGCATAGCAAAGTTATTCTTCTTAGTTTGACAGAGTGACATTCAACTGCACTAAAATCGACTTCATACATACAATGGATCCTACCTCTTATGTTTATAATGACCCCTATAATTGACTATTTAATGCATTTACATAACATGGGGTATAAAATGCATTTGTGTGTATAATTTAGTACATGACTCACTGTTTTCTGTTTAAAAGACAGCAATTGTGCAGAAATAGGCTTCATGGAAAAGAATAGAAAGATGATCTTCGAGAAGTAAAAACCGATTGGAGACTACAGTTCTGATTAACTCAGGGACAGGACCCGTATCTCTGCAGATGGCAATATGGTACATGGTGAACTGGTCTCTTTTCGACATGTAAAGCGCAATAATTACAAAGTAAAGTTAACCATTAGTGTCCAAATTTGTTAATATTACGACAAGCTGTCCGACATAAACAAAAAAATATGAACATTTTTTTAAATGAAGAATGGTAGATATTTTGGGAAATATTGTGCATTTGCATTGCTCACATGTTTTTAGCTAGGATGATAGTAAAGTAAACACTACAATTGTAGAGTTTGCCACCTACTACCACTCATTCCATTTAGATTGTAAGCTTTTATGGGTCGGGATCTCTTTCCTTCTCTCTCATTGTTTGTTCATTTGCTTTGATTACTTATTATTTTACTTGTTTGTCAGTTCCCCAATTGCAAGAATTTGTTGGCGTTATATAATAAAAGATTATTAATATTATTGTCAAATCCTTTTATCATCATGGATATAATGATTATCATTATGGATAGTATAATTGTTCGGATAGTTGATAATATTCGGTATGTCTATGTCCAGCTTTAGTCTACTTATAAATAACCATAATTTCCAAAATGAATACAACTTACTTTTGAGGTGCATGGTGACGTCTGAGAAATGCTAGTCTATGAACAGAATTATTTTTTTTTTGTATGTATGGCTTTTTATCTTACTTGAGAAATTGCAGACTAGACAAACTTTGACTCTTTGACACAATACTGACTGATATTGTCCAGCAAAATTACAAAAATAAAATATGAACCACAAAAACAAAACATAATGAAAGAAAGAGAAAAAAAAGGAGGGCAATTTTGTTATCGAGTGCTTCTATGCATACACAATGAAGACCACCACCTTAATCGGAGTCGTTGATTTTAACACAGAAGGTCCTGTGACTACTCTGTTCATAGCAGGGACAGTATCAAATGTGGGAGTAGACGCTCCCAAGTCAAGTCAATACCTGCTTAAATATGAATTGTTTTTTTCATGTACAATCATTTTTAAGTGTACAAGTAAGAATAAATATAAGAGATTTCTTATATTATTATTCCCTTTGTAGTGAGTAGAACAGAACTGAGCTTGTTGAATCTTTTTAAAATATTTCAATGTAAATAGTGACTTGACCATTGAAGTCATTAGACATTGAACTATCACGTAGGAATGAGCAGGAGCCATGTACAATGTCATTGTGAAAGGCAGGAAAACATTAATTTTCTAATAATAACAATTCGTTTCACAAAAAGAGTATGAATGTCCTTGAGGAAAGTTTTAAAGCTACAACTTTACAGTTCAAATAACCAATCTGTACAAATACCATTAATTTTCTATTCTTTCCAATGAACAAGACAGCAAATCTCCAAGTCTAACTATGTTCAAGTTCCAATATTTAATAAATCTCTGAGTAGTTAATGATATACTTTTGTAAAACACAAGAATGTGGGGTTGGGAATTTGAGACTCCTATTCAAAAATATTCAAAAACTTATACTAGAATGCCAACAAAATGCATTAATATATGATTTAGGTATTTTTATTTCCAATTAAGAAAATGTAGGTGTATATGTATGTACTTTTTGATTGTTTATGAATTTTTTATCTTGATTTACTTAACAAAGAAAAAGAGGGGGACTCCTTCTCTATGAATGTAACATTAGCACTACTTGGCAGCCGTGATCATATGACGTCACATGACTGTGGATGTCCCCATCATAGGATACCACCTTAATTACAATAGACCACCAGGACCAATGGAAGGGGGGATGGATACAATTTAATGAAGGTGAGTTTATTCTAAAAAATTTGAAAGCTAAAAAGTATCATAGCTCTTAAGAAGAGCTTGAAAAAAGTCTTGGACAATACCCCTCAATGCAACTGTTTGATAATTGTTAGGGCTTGTCCAGACGTGGCGGAATTGCTGTGGAATTACAGGAGTATGCTAATATGCTAATACATTACAAGTAAAAAATAAAGTTATAAAAACAAAAAACCTACACATATTATGTATCTACACGACCGTAATAACCTGAAGAATTAATCTAACGGGTTATTTAGCATGAAACGTGAACGGGATAAAAAATAAACAAGAAAAACAATGCAGAGAATCACTTTTTCCTATATTCACGCCGTAAAAATAAAAATACTATTTCTCTTGCATAAAACAAGGCCTCATACAGCCACGTCAATGAAAAAATAAAAATATGGCTGCTGAAAGGCAGAGAGGCAAGCACTGAAAAATTTAGGTCATTAAGATCTTTTCAGGCTCGGTCACTAAGGGGTTAAAGAAGTATTGTCAAATATTTTTGGCACCACAAACATAGATTTCTTGCCTACTTACAGAGTATGATATAATTGTAACTTATAGCAACCTATTGTAACAACTTGACATGGACCAGGCATGAAGTAATGCTAAAGACTGACCATTTATATGCAAAAAGGAATACTGTCTAAATATTTTTGAAGTCAGAAGACTACTCTGATTTTTGGCATTGGGTTGTGGGTATGTGCATCAATAAAATTAGCCATAGGCTGATGCAACTACTTTGCTTTTAAAGGTGTCCCTGGGATTAGAAAAAAAGTCTGTGTTTTCCCCAGATATAGAGTTACTTAGTCCATTAGTCATGTTTGGTATTGCATCTCAACCTCTTTCAAGTGAATGTGGGTCTAAGTGCTCTAAAATTTCCTGGTAGACGGCTGCGCTGACTCTGGACTTGATATAACACAGTGGACCAACACCAGCAGATGACATGGCCCCCAAACCATCACTGACTGTGGAAACTTCACACTGGACCACAGGCAACTTGGATTGAGCGCCCCTCCACTCTTCTTCCAGACTCTGGGACCTTGTTTTCCAAATGAAATGCAAAATTTACTTTTATCTGAAATCAGGACTTTGTACCACTGAGCAATAGTGTTGGTCCACTGTGTTATATCAAGTCCAGAGTCAGCGCAGCCGTCTACCAGGAAATTTTAGGGCACTTCATGCTTCCCTCTGCTGACAAGCTTTATGGAGATGCTGAATTCATTTTCCAGCAGGACTTGGCACCTGCCCACACCGCCAAAAGTACCAATACCTGGTTTAATAACCACAGTATCACTGCGCTTGATTGGCCAGCAAACTCGCATGACCTAAAGCCCATAGAGAATCTATGGGGTATTGTCAAGAGGAAGATGAGGCACCAGACACAACAATGCAGACAAGCTGAAGGCCGCTATCAAAGCAACCTGGGCTTCCATAAAACCTCAGCAGTACCACAGGCTGATCGCCTCCATGCCACGCCGCAGTGATGCAGTAATTCATGCAAAAGGAGCCCCGAATAAGAACTAAGTGCATATACTGTGCATGCTTTTCAGTAGGCCAACATTTCGGTATTAAACATAATTTTTGAAATTCGGCTTATATAATATTCTAATTTTCTGAGAGACTAAATTTTGGGTTTTCATTAACTGTTAGCATAATCATCAACATTAAAAGAAAAAAATGCTGGAAATAGATCACTGTGTGTGTAATGAACCTATATAATATATGAGTTTCACTTTTTTAATTAAAGAGGCTCTGTCACCACATTATAAGTGCCCTATCTCCTATATAAGGAGATCGGCGCTATAATGTAGATGACAGCAGTGCGTTTTATTTAAAAAAACGATCTGTTTTCACCACTTTATTAGCGATTTTAGATTTATGCTAATGAGTTGCTTAATGTCCAAGTGGGAGTGTTTTTACTTTACACCGAGTGGGCGTTGTATAGAGGAGTGTATGACACTGACCAATCAACCTCATGCACTCCTCTCCATTCATTTACACAGCGCATAGGGATCCTGTTAGATCCTTATGTGCTGTCTTATACTAACACATTAACAATACTGAAGTGTTTATACAGTGAATAGACATTCCACGGGATGTCTATTCACAATCTCTGCACTTCGTTACTGTGTCTGTGGTACTTACAGCAGAGGAAGCGTGATCTCGTTGTAACCTGTCATTAACAGCGAGATGTTGCGAGATTACGCTTCCTCTGCTGTAAGTACCACAGACACAGTAACGAAGTGCAGAGATTGTGAATAGACATCCCGTGGAATGTCTATTCACTATCTAAACACTTCAATATTGTTAATGTGTTAGTATAAGACAGCACATAGCGATCTAAAAGTATCCCTATGCGCTGTCTAAAGGAATGGAGAGGAGTGCATGACGCTGATTGGTCTGGTACACCCTGTACAACGCCCACTTGGTCTAAAGTAAAAACACGCCCACTTGGGCATTAAGCAACTCATTAGCATAAATCTAAAATCGCTAATATAGTGGTGAAAACAGATCGTTTTTTTAAATAAAAAGCATTACTGTCACCTACATTACAGCGCCGATCTCCTTATGTAGGAGATACGGCACTTATAATGTGGTGACAGAGCCTCTTTAAATTACTGAAATAAATTAACTTTTTAATGATATTCTAATTGATGGTGAGGGTCTAGTATGTACATACATAGCATGGTCGATATAGACATGTTCCCTTAGATCTACTCTTAGGGAATTAACTAGTAAACACTATGAATTACAAACTGCAAGCACATGCTGGGTTTCATGTAAAATAAATATTTTTTTGTGAGAGCCTATTTCACTTTCTTACATTTGAACATGGGGTTATAAGGTATATTTTCATAATGAAACTCTATTTCCTTACTATTCATTATACCAATTTTGGTTTCTCAGTTAATCATGCAATATTTAGAGATTTTTGTATAATAACAACATTTTTATTTCTTTTTATCGCAAATTAAGTGGTTGAACATAAATAAAAAAAATTTGTATTACTGAACAATGGGCCATCTGCCCACTTCTATCTGAAACATGATTTTAAATTGCAGGTTTTTTTTTCTACCATTTACTTAACAATAAATAAACAGACGCAGCGATGCCTTGGCTATTTATATTGTTTAATAAAAAGCCCATTAAAAACATGCAGTTGTGTGGGGTTGTATCTCCATTTTATAAGATAATTTGTTTTGTATGTTTTTTTTGTTACAAATTTGTAAAAAAAAAAACATAAAATGAAATCTATTCCGCAAAGGTGGAATTCATAATGCACAAATTTTTCCAGTATGGCTTTTTAATTATACCAAGGGCTTATACATATTGAGTTGTACAGAGCCATAATACGACAGTTATAGGGCCATACCTTACCTCTAGATGCCTCCAATTTCATACGGGGGCTTACAGATTTTTTCTCTGTTGGATTCCATATAATTTCTACATAAAAAATGGTGCATTTGCATCAACTCCTAATGCAATTCAAATAACGGGCTAGATGATGCTATAGACAAAGCATTCTCCCTTATTTAAAGCAAAGGCCACTCCTAAATATGTATTTAAACAAAAAAGAAAAGATGGAGCATAGAAGCCATATATGTATCAAAAAATATAACAATATTTATTAATCATATAAATTGGACAGACATAATTTAAAAAGGTACAAAATGGACAAGAAGACTCTATAGTATTCCAGTTTAAACATGAGAGGCAGACTTCCTATATCTTTATGGAAATATATACTGCATGCTAAGAGTAGGAATATAAGGGATGGGTGGTAGGAGACTCTGTGATCACTTGATCCTCATACAATATTGATTAAGTGTAGACATAATAGTCAAGTGGTTTTCAAAAAGTTATATAAGAAAGACAGTTAGTCACAAAGGAGTTTTCCAAAAACCTTACCAATATTAATGCTCATGGAAGTCTGGATACCATGCAAAAGGACCCCAACGCGCATTTCGCGGTGTGTGCTTCCTCAGGGCTCATGAAATCAATGGGAGGCATTTTCGGCCGTTTTTTGGCGCATTTTGCGGCGCAGTTTCCACGCAAAAAAACTCTGTGTGAACTCCCCCTTACAGAGGTGTTCACCCTTAAAAGCATTGCTTCTAGTGGAGAATGTCTCCGTAATACGGTGCTGTGCAAAGTCACTATGCCTATGGCTCAGTAGTGTGGATAATGCCTGAAACGCGTAGTCTGTTTATTAATCTTAGTTCATTTTCATACAATTGGACTTTCTGCTTTTGGATGTTAGCAGCGCTATTTCGAGGTTCACCATTTTTTCCACATACCTAAGCTCTGATCCAGCGGTTTCCCTGCCCGGGTGACCGGTTACTGAACCCAGCTGCAGCTTCATCCCATACATTCTGTCTTCACCATTGTTGTGCTTGTTGCAGCACAACACAAGCAGGTGAGCAGTCATCATTACATGCTTATTGTTCTACCTGTACAATTTGTGACCTGCACCATGTGGCGCCGTGAATTTTAATTTTCTTTTAAAGCATGATTGGGTGGCTGTTGGAACAAAAGTACAGTTTTTGTCTACAAAATTAACAAAGTAAGAAAAAATGCAGTTAATATTGTGAAAGAAGCTCATGTGAAATAAATATGTTTTATTGGGTGGAGCACTTTAGAGCACTTGCCAAGCTACAACAAATACATTTGGCAATGGTCCTTGTGGAAAAATATGGACAAAAGTTGAACATTTTTGGAATCTAATTTTCTAGTCATTAAATATATCAGAAGTTTTTATAGTTTGTCTTTATGGCCAATTTGGCTACTCAAATATGTAACAGTAAAATAATAAAACTGTGAAATGAGTTAAACTTTGGTTTCATGAGAAAAACTTTTCTCTTTCTACTTTATTAAAGAAATAATGAAATAGCCTTTTTTCCAGAACAAATAAGATTTATTTAGTAGTGTGCTGGAATAACTGCATTTTTATTTAAAATGTTTATAAAAAGTGATTTAGAGAAGTACCAGAAATAGCACTTTCAATTAAATTCTATAAATATTTAACACTATCAAAATATTTGCTTAAATATGAGTTTCAAATATATCTACTCTGTTCAGCAACACTAGTTTTGACAGGTAATTATTATTATTGTTATTATTATATATATGTATATATATATATATATGTATATATATTATATATATATATATATATATATATATATATATATAGATATACATATATATATATGAGCAACCTTAGCCCCCAACTAAAGGGGTTCTCTGACTTGACATCTAGTACCTCCCTGTTACTTGTCATTTTGTACTGTGATAAGGAATGTCAATATTTAGTAAATAAAAAAGGTCTACTTTTTTTCTAGACACAGCGCCACCAGTGGCATAACTATAGGGGTCGCAGCAGTCGCAATTCCGACCGGGCCCCGAAGCCAGGTGGGCCCGTGGCCCCCCGCACCACATCAATGAAAAGTTACTATAGTAACTGGGGCCCATGTAATAAACTACACGGGCCCCCATTACTATAGTAACTGACAGTACTTACATTCTTCCTTCCGGAGTGCAGTGGCGGTCCTGAGGTCACAGCGCTGTGCGCTGCGCATGACATCACAACGATATATGCTGCGCACAGTATAACAGTTCTCACCGGTTTGTTTGTGGATCCTCTGTGTCGTCTGGGAGATGGTGCTTGTAACCCAGGGCAACGCTTGGCACAGGGGGTTTATAGGCAGTCAGATGAATAGGCCAGGAGTCAGGACAGGCAGCAGACGTCGTAACGGGTATGGATAGCAAAAGGTCAAGGCAGGCGGCAGGCAAGGATAACAGGGAAACTGGGTATAGGGCAGCTCACAGGGATAACTTGGTTGAACAAGCAGGGATCTGAGAGGGGAGGATCCTTAAATATGAAGTCTTAGGATTTTGGCACACGCTGGCCCTTTAAGAAGGGAAGAGTCAGCGCGTGCGCCCTCTAGTGGCTGCAGCCGCACATTGTGGATGACGGCCGTGGAGGAAGGTGAGAGATGCAGTTACCTGACGACGCCCAGAGCCTGCAGAGCGTACAGATCGGGTAAGTGGAGCTCGGGACGAGCATGAGGGAATGGAGGGTACAGGAACCGGAGCAGAGGCCATGGAAGCAGCAAGGTACGGCGCGGCAGCCGTTACACACAGCATCCTGACCCTGGATGGAGTCAGGACCTCTGCTGTGGGTGAAGAGGAGGGTAAGATTAATATCACTGTCTGTGTGTTAAGTCTGGAGCTGATGGGTCGTACGAGCTCTTCAACCCCTTCAAAACAGCTGATTGGCGGGGCACCCGGGAGTCGGACCCCGACCCATCAGCTATTGATGGCCTATCCTGAGGATAGGCCATCAATGTTTAGGGACTGGACAACCACTTTAAAGCCTACCGTGTGTTAGGCTTAGATACAGGGCCCCAGCAGACAGTAATGTTATACTGCATAAGATTACTCTCTGCTGGACCCTGTATCTAAGCCTACCTTAGGCTTAGATACAGGGTTCAACAAACAGTATCACACATGCACTTGGGCCCTGTATCTAAGCCTACCATATGTGTTAAGCTGTGTTCACATCAGTATTGCCCTTCCTTTGAGGGGTTCCGTCTGAGGTTTCTGTCGGGTAACCCCTCAGCGGAATGGCAAACTAAAGCCCCAGCTTCCGTTTCCCTCACCATTGATCTCCATGGTAACGGAAACATTGCTAAAGTTTTCAGTTTGTCACCGTTGTGACAGGGTTCAGTTGTTCTTGACACAACCAATAGCGCAGTCGACTGCGCTATTGATTCCGTCAAAACAAAGGAACCCTGTCACAACGGTGGCAAACGGAAACCTTTAGCAATGTTTCTGTCACCATGGAGATCAATGGTGAGGTTTCAGTATGCCGTTCCATTGAGGGGTTACCCGATAGAAACCTCCGACGGAAGGGCAGCGGTGATGTGAACAGGCCCTTACTAATTATTTTTTGGGGGTTTCTGTTTTTTTAAAGGTTCCGTTCTTTGGACTACTTCAGATTTGAGGACTACTTCGATGGCGGCTTTTTTTATTATCAATAAAATGGTTAATGAGGGGTGTGTGGTGGTTTTTTATTTCAATGAAATATTTTGTCTATGTCCTTGTATATTTTTTAAACTTTATCACTGCCGCCTTAATAATAGCTGCTGATTGACAGCTTCCATTACTAAGGCGGGTCTTAGTGTTAGTCGGTGCAGTGGCTAACACTAACCCCCGTTATTACCCCAGTACCCACCTCCACTAGGGGTCCCGGGAAGAGCCGGGTTATGATCCAGTACCCGACCATCTGTCTGGATGGACTGGCAGTGAGGTGGCTGCAGGCTGGTATTATTAGGCTGGGAAAGCTCAAACACAGTGGCCCGTCCCACCCTGGTAATACTAGGTGGCTGCTGCTGTGTTGTATCTGGCTGGTTATAAAAAATGGGGGGGACCCCACGTTATTTTAAAAAAATAGTTTTTTTGGGAAAGAACGATTTGGGGTTTCCCCATTTTTATAACCAGCTAGATACAACATAGCAACAGCAGGCTAGTATTACCAGGGTGGGAAGGGCCACGGTTTTTGGCCTTTCCCAGCCTAAAAGTACCAGCCTGCGGCCACGCCAGTGCCCGACCATCACTGGATCGTACCCGGCTCTTCCCGGTACCACTGGTGGCGGTGTGTACCAGGGTAATAATGGGGGTTAGTGTTAGCCTCTTCATGTCTAACGTTAAGTCTCGCCTTAGTAATAGATGTTGTCAATCAGCCAGCGGCCATTACTAAGGTGGTAGTAATAAAGTTTAGAAAAATACAAAGACATAGGAAAAATATTTGAATGAAATAAAAATCCCACACACAAACCCCGTTATCCATTTTATTGAGAATAAAAAATTTTTTTTTATCGAAGTAGTCCTCGAATCTGAAGTAGTCCAACAACCGAACTTTTAAAAAAAAACAAACACATACATAATTAGTAACGCATAAAAAAGCAAAACAATTCTTATACTTACCTTTCCTGGGTCCAGCGCTGGAGCCGCAATGTCAGTGAGCTGTGCCCTATATCTAATCCTATCATGTGTGATACTGTCTGCTGATCCACTGTATCAAATCCTATAATGTGTGATACTGTCTGCTGAGTCACTGTATCTAATCCTATAATGTGTGATACTGTCTGCTGAGCCACTGTATCTAATCCTATAATGTGTGATACTGTCTGCTGGGCCCCATATCGAATCCTGTAATGTATGATACTGTCTGCTGAGCTACTGTATCTAATCCCATCATTTGTGATACTGTCTGCTGGGCCTTATATCTAATCCTATCATTGGTGATACAGTCTGTTGAGCCCCTGTATCTAATCCTATCATGTGTGATACTGTCTGCTGAGCCACTGTATGTAATCCTATCCATAGTTATAGGGTCGTATTGCTATAGATTTGCTGTCTCATATATATACATACATGCACACACATTTTTTTTGGGGGGGGGGGGTATATGTATTGGGGCTATTTCCCTTGACATTTGAAGACCTTAGTGACGCCCCTGGCTGCTAGTGCTGCATCGTTGGGTCACTTTGGAGACCCAGCGATTCAGCTGAAAGCTGCGGGCCGTCGGTCATGAGAAGTGTCGGGAGGGGGGCCCAAGAAGAATCTTTGCATCGAGGCCCATGAGCCCTTAGCTATGCCCATGAGCGCCACGCTTGTTCATGGACAGTGTTTGGTATTGCAGCTCAAGTAAATCGAACTGAGCTGCAGTATTAGACACAGTCAATGGACAACAATCACACTGATTACAGAAAAAAATAATAATAATTTAATTAACTTGCCAGATATGTATCCCCAGATTTGCTCAATCTGGCTTTGGCCCCGCATCCATTATATAGAATTATTGGGAATTTGAGAATCCTTGTATTTTTACTGCAGCTTTTGGATTTCACTTATAATTGCCTTCATTAAAAAAACGTTTTGGTGCTTGAATGTGTGTTCTTAGTAGATGTCCATACATCACTATTTAAGTTGTTATATAGCAGAGAGACGTATTTGACTGATAAATGGATCCAGTATGTCAGTAGTAAATCTACTCTTATTTTTTCATTTCAATTCAACAGAGACCCTCCCTTTAACTGTTGTAAAATATGGTGATATAAATCTGAGCTAAAGATCCCAGAAGTGTTGTTTTTCAGTTGAAGGGATTTATAGTAACATATTGTTGGCAGATATCAGCATAGGTCACTGTTATGAGACAAAAAGAAGTAAAGAATGTATATTTTTATGAATGTCAACAAGTATATAATATGATATATTTGTGCAATATGATCCACAGTATATCACGCTGCAGCAAGCTAATCATAGTCAATGGATATTTATTTTTTTCCGGTTTTACTTGTTGTTACTTAGGACATGCTAAATATAAGGATTTTATTTTTTAAAGGCGATGTTACATCTTGTATTAGAGTTGTGATGATTATAATTTAAGGGAACCAGTCACCAGCATTTCACCTATTGAACTCACCCCTAATATCAGCATTAGGTAGAAAGGTGTTTTGCCATATCTAAAGCTCCTCTCTAGAGATGGGTGAATTTCCCAAAATTAGTTTGGGGTCGGATTCAATAGAATCGGCCATCCAGTTGGATTCGGTCCAAATAAATTCGCCGCCAATGACATTTGACCCAATTGCCCATAAAATTCATATCTGACTCTCTAATGTCTTTTAGGACTTAATCCAACGACTTAAAGCTCTTTAACACAAATCCAGCATTAGAAATGTCCTAGTGACAGCAACATATATAAGTATGGGTAAATAACCGCAATGCATTTTGGGAAGACTGCCTGCAAGGCATTATGGGGAAGCCCACCCGAGCTCATGTGATCCTTTTTGTAATCTGTAAAATATCATTTTGCAATGATTTATGCGCAGCAAGCCTCAAAAGTTTGGGATTTTGCCAAATTTAAAAGTTTTGTGAAATTTGGACTGAATTCGATTTTTTCGAAGCAATTCTCTTATCTCTACCCCTCTCCTATCTCTATAATAAAGCTGGCCATACACTTTAGATTTGCTGGTATTCACGCTTGGATTGGCCGAGAATACAAATATATTGCTATAAGTAGAGATAAATATGTGATAAATGACTGCCTGACACCTCTGATACTGATTCTCTCCTAGGAAAGAAACGACCGGGTATGTTAAAATCCAACATGCCCGATTCTTCTTTCCCCTGGCAGGAAAGGTCAGGCTAATCTTGCGCTCCCCCATTCCATAGATTATTAGTGGGTTCCATCAAAATCAGCAGGGTTTGCCAATAATTACCAATGCATAGCTCTTACAACACTACTAAAGAAGGGGATAGACATAAGTGCGACACTGGATCTTATCATTGACTGGACAAAGGTGTGCATGGAGATGGTGGGTTTACACGTGCCTCTAGGCCCTGTTCACACGGAAAACGCGCCAAAAAACGGTCGAAAATGCCTCCCATTAATTTCAATGGGAGGCGGACACGTTTTTTTACTGCGAGCCGTAGAAAGAAGCGACATGCCCTATCTTTGGGCGTTTATGCCTCTGACCTTCCATTGACAATTGGAGGCAGAGAAAGCGTATTTTGTGTCATTTTTTCCCGTGGCACTTAATGGGCGCGAGAGAAAAACGCAGCAAACGGCGTGCAGGCAGATGAAAATCTGCCTCAAAATTCCAAACGCAATTTTGCGGTAGAATTTTCCTCCTGCAAAAAACTCAGTGTGAGCAGGCCCTTAGAAGTACAGATGTAGCAATCCTTATCTTGACTCTGATAACTCTGACTCTTGACTTATCAGCATAATAATTTATCACTTAAGCCAATGAAAACCATTGAAAAAGTCAAGTTAAAGTTAATTTCCAATGTGTATTTAATGCATTAGATGTCAAGTTAAAGATCTCTACATCTGTATTGATATGTTTTAGCAAAATATAATACAATCTGAGCAACACAAATCTTATCACCGTGAGACATATATTATTCCAAAAAGTTCTGTACTGTAATTCCCTTACCTCCGTGGGAAATAAAATAAAATTTATGGGAAAAAGTTCCAGTTTAATAATTTTGGCTGTAGAGAAAATATGTGATCATCCTTAGTTACAGCTGCATAATCAGTATTAACACCTTTACCTTTTACTTGCAGCCGGCTTAGAATTCTCTATCCATTTTGAAATGTAAATGCTGATTTTTAGACTCAATCCTTTTACTAGCTGTTAATTTATATTCTTTTTGTACATTCCAAAGGGTGGTTTGACATACCAGTGACCTACTTTACATGCTGAAATAAAGAAGGAAAATCCTGAATCCAAAAATAGGGATTAATCCATTGATTGTATTTTTAAATTAAGGAAAATCCTCAGTATGTATTTTATTAAAGACAGCAGTGCTAAAATATTCTGGGTCTCGATGCTATAGGCAGAGGAATAACTAAAGGGGTGCAGAGGACACAATCGCATTCAAACCCTAGTGCTTTTGCCACATAGGAACTTAGTAGAGCCATCAATGATATTGTTGGGGTGCCCTGGTACAGATTTCTCATCATGGCAGAGGAGCTTTAATGTTAGGGCTTTATTGTAACTTTTGATTGCACAATAGTCCTGTGACCACAATGTTTCCCTATAAGAGAAAAATTTATAGACGACTTGCCATGAATTATCCCATCCATGTTGCAATTTTTGAGACTATTGTGCACCTTTTTCCCCCATAGGGAAAACTAAAAGACGTTTTAGCCTTAAAGAGGTGTCTACTTTTTTTTCTCCCAGAAACAGCACCACTCTTGTGCCTGGTATTGTAGCTCAGTTTTATTCACATGAATAGGGCTGAACTGCAATACAATCACAGCCTGCTGACAAGAGTGGCACTGTTTCTGGAAAGAAGAAAAAGGCTGACCTTTTTTTGAATCTCATATAACCCCTTTAAGTAACACCTCTGGATATAGAAGCACCCAAGAGAGTTTAGAGGACACATTTAACTGACATCAAGTGGGCTAACTCTTCTCATATTGTGGTTCCACGAGATAAACTGTTTGAGGAGACTATTATTGCACAGTACTTACTGACGTCTTCTTGTCAAAGGATGCTAATGATTCACCTGAGCATTCTCCACTCCAGGTAACAGAAAAGCATCTATTTGAAGACCTTCTTCTCCATACAAGCTGAAACTAATAGCTATAAAATATAATAATATACAACTTTATAATATTTCTACATTACCTATTTGGTGCCTTAGTCCTTTTTGACTATTGTGGGTATTTATTGTTAGTCTACAAAATCCTGTTTAAAGAGTGGATTCTGACTACAAACAGCTTACCCTGTAGTCAGGTTCTACCAGTAGATGATACCATTAGGCTCCAGGCACATAGACTGTTCTCTAGTGGTCAAAGGCGTAACTTGAAGCTCCTGGGCCCCAATACAAAATCTATAACTGGGTCCCCACTTACCATATATCATTTATAATACTGGTGCCTTCTTATTCAGCTGAGGGGCTTTTGGGCACGCTCAGTCTCCGGGGCCTGGGTGCGACTGCTACCTCTGCACCGCCTATAGCTACGCCCCTGCTAGTGGTTGACTCTGCAGCTGTAACCTTTTTCAGATGTCATACAGCAAGAAGCAGTAACTGAGAAGAACCATCTTAGTGGCAGCAAGGAAAGGGAGGACCCAGGAGACATTAAAGTCTAGGGTGGTGAGGGTGGGGGGGGGGGGAGTTAAATGTGGCTGCCTCCGTTTAGGAGAGAACAATCTAAAACAGCAGAGGGGAGATGAAGAAGTATGTGCCACAGTGATGAAACATTGAACACAGAAGGGAAAAAAGAGTGTTTTTTGGCATGTCTCACTAAATAGGAGACACCACTGGGCTCTCATATTACATTTATTTTTCTGAAGCTTTATCCTGAAAAAGTTAAAGTCAAAGCAACTTGGAAAAAAATTAAGATTGAAAAAACAAACAAAAATAAAGCATCTTTTAAGGGTTCATCTGTCCAGCAATAATACTTTATTACAATAATTCTCCACAAAACTTTATTAAGAAGAGGAAAGAAATAGGAAAAGTTTATGACATGTAAAGTTACATATATTAAAAGCATTCACTTTTTTTAAAGGTGGCTGTCTTACTACAGCAGCCGCTGTCCTTATCCCATATCAGGGCATATAAACATCAAAGAGGATGGTTCCTTGGTCTGCTCAATGGCAACAGCTGATTGCCAGGGGTGAGAGTAGTCCGACCCACATCGATCATCGTGCTAAATTCTTTTTTTTTTTAAACTGTTGGGTACATATTTGGGTACGTATAATTTATGCATTAACTTTTGTTAATTCTTTTGATGAGGAAAATTGAAAAAAAGGAGCAATTCCGCTTTAGTTTAAATAATTTTATTTTTACATTGTTTACATGTGGTATAAATAACATTCCAAAATCTATTTTATGGGATGTCATGATTATTTTGATACCAAATATGTATAGTTTTAGACGACAAAAGCATGTTTTATATAAAAAAAATTTTTTTCGTTTTACCACATTCCGAGAGAAATTATTATTTTTTTCCCGTTGATGTAGCTGTTGGAGGGCATATTTCTTGCGGGGCGAGGTTTCGTTTTTATTGACACCATTTTGGGGTACATTTTTATTTTTCGTCCAAACTCAGGGTTTTGTATACAGAGCAGCTGTATTGTTCGCTAACACCTGAATCCTTCAGGTCCGCGGAACTGACGGGTTCAGTGTCAGTGGGTCCTCCGTGTCTCTGACTTAGATGATCGAGCTGCTATTGATCACATCTAAGTTCATAACTTAGATGTGACCTATTAAAGGTGGATCCTGCATGTCAGAGACTCGCAGGATCCTCTTTCAGTGAATCCGTCAGTCCCGCGGACCCGATGGATTTAGGTCTTAGCGAATGACACAGCTGCTCTGAATACAGTATACAAAGCAGCTGTATCTCAAAAAGTAAAAATAATTTTTAATAAGATGTATTTGGGAAGTTGCATCAATCATACTGCTGCACAATATATATATATATGTATACTGTATATATATATATATATATATATATATATATATATATATATATATATATAAATAAAATCTCTTGGTACTTTACATAGCTTGTAATTGGGAGGTATTCTGTAAAGAGAAATTGGGCGTTTTGGGAAAGGGGTTTGTGAAGAAATATGGAATGGGCGGTGGAGGGGGACATGGAGCTTTCACAGGCACAGATAATGGACGGGGCTGATACTCATTGAGGCAGACATGATGATGATGATGATGATGAGGAGGAGGATACTGGCCATGACCAACCATCGCAGTGGAGAACGAAACAACTGGAGTCTCGGACATGCTGGCGAGCATGGCAAGCTACATGCTTGGCTGATTTTGTTCTGACAATCTGACGTATCGTTAGCATCAAGCAAAGGGATGACTATTGGACAGTCATGCTTTTAGATTCTTGTTATAATAGTAAAATGGGAGAATGTTTTTCTACTTCCGATAGGGAGGCAAAATGCCACAGCTTTCACCAAGCAGATGCCTGCTGGCCTCATGTCTGACCAGAAGACGCCCCTCTGCTCCAAGCTGAGTCGCCGCTCCACCGCCTCTGACAGTGCTACCGCTATAACAAGCAGCAGCTGATACAGTTTGCTAAACACGATAAAACAGTTTTTTTCATCTGCCGCTCCAACCTGTCGCACATCAGCAAACGGTTACGCACCACCTGAACAACCAGGTTCAATTGTACCTGGACTGTGCCCTTTCTCTGGCAGATGCACCGAGCCCTGACCCCATGGATTTTTATGTCAGCAGATTGTACTAGTGGCAGGAACTGTCCCATTTTTCCATCCATGTACTGTCTTGTCCACCCAGCAGTATTCTGTCAGAAAGGGTATTCAGCACGGCAGATGGCATTATTACACCAAAGCGGACAAAATTGTCCTCCATAAGTGTGGAAAATATTTCATTTCTGAAAATGAATCAGGCATGGATCTATGAGCATTTTCACACACCAAACCTGTTGCTACTTCCTGAAAAGGGATCATTTTTGGACTGCTTGTTAAAAAGTAATTGCTTATTCCAATAGCACTGTGTTCGTATAAACATCTTCAGGCATCTGCCCCAAAAAAGGATAATTTTTAGACCGCTTTTTAAAAAGACATTGCTTCGATATCTCTGTGTATGTACAAACACTACCACCAAAAAGAGATCATTTTTGGACCGTTTATGATTAAAAACCATAAAAAAAATCTGACAGTGCAGTGTGTTTTTAAACAAGCTGTTTGTTAACACCAGCTACTAACTCTTTACCTATAGCTATATATGTTGCTGTCACTTTGACATTACTATTGCTGGCTTTGCATTAGAGAACATGTCAGCGGTTGGATACAGTCCTAGTGGACCTCTTAGTGCCATTCATAAATTTTCAGGCAAATCAAGGCATATTCGATTTGCGACTTATTTATTCGGACCGAATCGAATCTGACGGCCGGTCCGATAGAGTTGCACCCAAAACGAATTTCAGAAAATGTGCTCATCTCTAGTTGGGATATATATCTGATTGTCCGTTTTATTGTTCATATGGAAACGAAAAATGGAAATAAAGTAATTTTCTTTAAAAAAAAAATACCGCTAAATAGGTCTTCGGGAAAGCAATTCAAACGTCTCCATATTTGCTATGATGATTTAAGTATAACTAAGAAAATTATGTTTTATTTTGTCATGCACTGTATGCTAATGAATTGTCAAATGGGCGTTTATTCTTTAGTGAAGTACCTTAGGTTATCGGCGGCAACCGATCCTTTCCACGAGACTGTCAATCAAAAGCATTATTCTAAGGCAGGGGTCTCAAGCACTCGGCCCACGGGCCGTATGCGGCCCCTGGGGCTGTCATCTGCGGCCCGCGGGACACAGAGCCGCTAGTATTGGCTTTGCTCCGAGACTCTGGAATTCCCTGACATCGCTGTCCACATATGAACAGCGATGTCTGGGGCTTCCCCAGAGCTGGAGTCCCGTGCAGAGCGCTAGCATAGACTCTGCTCCGGGACTCTGTGGAATTCCCTGACATTTCTGTCCATATATGGAGAGTGTGTCAGGGTCTTCCCCAGAGCGGAGTCCCGGGTAGAGCGCTAGAATCGGCTCTGCTCCAGGATTCTGTGGAATTCCCTGACATCGGTATCCATGTTTGGACACACGATGTCTGGGGCTTCTCCAGAGCCGGAGTCCCAGGCAGAGCGCTAGTATAGGCTCTGCTCTGGGACTCTGGGGAAGCCTCTGACATCGCTGTCCATACATCGACAATGATGTCAGGGGCTTCCCCAGAGCAGGAGTCCCAGTGATGTCAGGAGCACAGCTGGAGTCCCAGGAACAGCCTACCAGCGCTTTTCCCGGGACTCCAGCTCTGGGGTTTCCCAGACATCTCTGTCCATATATGGACAGTGATGTCAGGAGCAGAGCTGGAATCCCAGGCAGAGTGCTAGAAGCGGGTCTGCTCTAGGACTCCAACTCTGGGCAAGCCCCTGACATCACTGTGGCAGCATCTGCTGAGGGCACTGTGGCAGCATCTGCGAAGGGCACTGTTGCAGCATCTGCGTAGGGAAATGTGGCAGCATCTAGGGAGGGCACTGTGGCAGCATCTACAGAGGGCACTGTGGCAGCATCTACAGAGGGCACTGTGGCAGCATCTACAGAGAGCACTGTGGCAGCATCTACAGAGGGCACTGTGGCAGCATCTACAGAGGGCACTGTGGCAGCATCTACGGAGGGCACTGTGGCAGCATCTGCGTAGGGCACTGTGGCAGCATCTAGGGAGGGCACTGTGACAGCATCTACAGAGGGCACTGTGGCAGCATCTACAGAGAGCACTGTGGCAGCATCTACAGAGGGCACTATGGCAGCATCTACAGAGAGCACTGTGGCAGCACCTACAGAGGGCACTGTGGCAGCATCCACGGAGGGCACTGTGGCAGCATCCGCGAAGGGCACTGTGGCAGCATCTGCGAAGGGCACTGTGGCAGCATCTGCGGAGGGCACTGTGGCAGCATCTATGGAGGGCACTGTGGCAGCCTCTATGGAGGGCACTGTGGCAGCATCTAGGGAGGGCACTGTGACAGCATCTACAGAGGGCACTGTGGCAGCATCTACAGAGGGCACTGTGGCAGCATCTACAGAGAGCACTGGGGCAGCATCTACAGAGGGCACTGTGGCAGCATCCACGGAGGGTATGGTGGCAGCATCTACGGAGGGTACGGTGGCAGCATCTGCGGAGGGCACTGTGGCAGCATCCGCGAATGGCACTGTGGCAGTATCTGCGAAGGGCACTGTGGCAGCATCTGCGGAGGGCACTGTGGCAGCATCTACGGAGGGTACTGTGGCAGCATCTACGGAGGGCACTGTGGCAGCATCTAGGAGGGCACCGTGGCAGCATCTACAGAGGGCACTGTGGCAGCATCTGCAGAGGGCACTGTGGCAGCATCCGCAGAGGGCACGGTGGCAGCATCTACAGAGGGCACTGTGGCAGCATCTACAGAGGGCACTTTGGCACCATCTACAGAGGGCACTGTGGCAGCATGTACAAAAAGACACTGTGGCATTATCTAGTGGTGTGTTGCATTATCTACCGAGGGCACTGTGGCATTATCTACAGAGGGCACTGTGGCATTATCTAGGGGTGTGTTGCATTATCTACAGAGAGCACTGTGGCATTATCTACAGAGGACACTGTGGCAGCATCTACAGAGGGCACTGTGGCAGCATCTACAGAGGGCACTGTGGCAGCATCCACAGAGGGCACTGCAGCAGCATCCACAGAGGGCACTGCGGCAGCATCCACTGAGGGCACTGTGGCACTATCTAAAAAGGGGCTGCCCAATCTTGACATGTGTGTCTGCCAAATGCTGCTAACTGAGCTGCCGGACTTCATTTAGCGACACTTAAACTGGAAAACTGGATTGTTGAAATAAGCACGTTGAGAAATATCTCAAATTTTAAACTTAGCAGTATTATTATAGTAATGTAGTGTTGTTATTATTATAGTAATATAGTGTTATAGTAGTTCAAATAACTAATTGATTAATAATAATTTTGTATTCTATTAAATTTGAAAGTAATGCGGCCCGACCACTTCACATTTTTTCTATATGCGGCCCACTTACCTGGCCGAGTTTGAGACCCCTGTTCTAAGGCATTATGGCCTGTCAATGTATCACTGACAGGCAATTTATAAGGCCATGGCAAAGGAATCAAACTGTGGGCACTGATTGGCTGACAGAGGAAGTCCCCCACCCCTATCAAACTCCTTAGGTGACACGGTCAATTTAAGAGTCTCGTCAGCCGATCGGCGCTTTCTATCACAGCATTGTGTTCTTCTATTAAAAATTCTGGATCATCAGTTTCTATATTATAGTACCTTTTTTTTTAAATGTATATAAATTTTTTGCTGGGCACCAGTGGCGGATTATCATATGGGCGGTTCGGGCGGCCGCCCGAACGGCACATCATTTAAAAAAAAAACATGTTGCAACGCGCTAGCTCCGCTAATGGTGTGGAGGGGCGGGCTGATAGGGAATAGGGCCGTACCATACAGCGCTGATTGGCAGGGCAGAATGAGTTGTCCAGCCAATCTGCGCCTTTCAACTTGTTTGGCGGGGAAGTCATTCTGCCCTGCCAATCAACGATGGTAGCGGCGCGATGACGTCATCATACAGCTTCCATTTTTGAAGGGCGCTGCTGATTGATGTGGCATGTCATTCTGCCCTGCCAGTCAGTGCCTTTCAATGGCGCGATGGCGTTGCTTAGAAGATAGCAGGCCTGCATTGACAGAGGACAGCGTGGGAAGGGGATCACGGTGAGTATATCAATTTTGTTGTTTTAAACTAAAAAGCCTGGGTGGCAGTATCTACAGGAGGGGGGGGGGCTATATGTGGGACACAATCTACAGCAGGACTATATGTAGGGCGCTATATGTAGAGCGCCATCTACAGGGGGCTATATGTGGGGCACAATCTGTTATATATAGGGACGTATTGTGGGGCACCATGTTATCTTTATCCTTGTTTATAGTTGCAGAAATGTTTGAAAAGTGAGAAGCCCAGGACATTGAGCGGAAATCTGCAGAAATGTGTCGTGGAAGGGAGAAGTCATAGAGGTCTGGACCGGATGGAGAAGAAAAAAGAAAAAGAAGAACTTGAATTGGAGACGTCACCGGTGAGTCACTTAATGTAAATGTTTATACTGCCCCTAATCAGTATTGTAGTCACTGTATGATCTGCAGCAAGATGATGGTGGTATGATATTTTTTGGGGGGAAACAGTATCTCCCAGCATATCCTTACCATTGTTCGGGCCATGCTGGGAGCTGTAGCTTTACGCCATACAAACCTATACAGCAGGGGTTGCACTAAATTGAGCTGTATTTGTGCTAGTGCTGTATATATGTACTGAGCTTGGTTCTGATGCTGTATTTATGTACTGAGCTTGGTTCTGATGCTGTATTTATGTACTGAGCTTGGTTCTGATGCTGTATTTATGTACTGAGCTTGGTTCTGATGCTGTATTTATGTACTGAGCTTGGTTCTGGGCTGTATTTATGTACTGAGGTTGGTTCTGGTGTTGTATTTATGTGCTGAACTTCTGGTACACTGTTTCCGTAAGTCATATAGAACTAAATGGTAGTTACGGAAACAGCGTAGCTCGCATGCTATGCTGCTTCCATAACTGCCATTCACTACTATGAGTTACGGAAAGTCTATGGTCAGGAAGTCGCTGAGAGGCAGTGATAGCAGAAAGAGGTAGAACAGGGTTTAGGGAGCCCGATTTTAGAGATGGATGCAAGTCCCAACTCTGGGAACTGCACCTATCTAACAGGATCCACAGGATATGTCATAAATTTCCCTCACGGGAAAACCCCTTTAAAGTGTAACTAAACTTCTAACAAACTTCTGACCTGTCATAGTGAAATGTCAGAAGTTTTGATCGGTGGGGGTCCGAGCGCAGAGACCCCCATGGATCGCTAAAACAAAGTGGCAGAAACGCTCAGGTGACCGCTGTGCCGCTTAGTTTCTGATATGCTTTTCTCGGAAAGCTAAGCAAGCGGTGTACGGACGTACACCACTCCGAGGAATGCTGATCAGAAACGAAGCGGTGCAACATTCAATTGTGCGCTTCTGCTGCTTCACTTTATCGATCGGTGGGAGTCTCAATGCTTGAACCCACCGATTAAAAGTTATGACATGTTAAAAGATTAGTAACACTTTAAAGACAAGGGTTATAAAAAAATGTGAATTTATTATTATTATTATTTTTTTTTCTTTCTTTAATAAAACAGTCTATCAGTGTGTTTGATGCAACTTTCTAAATGCTTTTTATTAAAAATGATTTTTACTTTTTGAGATACAGCTGCTTTATATCCTTAATGCAGAGCAGCTGTATCTAGTGCTAAAACCTGTATCCGTCAGGTCAGAGGCACTGACAGGTACAGTGTCAGCGGGTTGGGGGGGTTGAATTGCGTGTGAGTGGCCCAAGTTGTGTCAACAGCCTGGGGCCCATGGTACACTTAATCCGCCACTGCTGGGCACATATTGTAGATCCCATTCTGTGATACTGACAAGATGTAAACCAAATGTTTTACATGGAAAGGAAAAGAGGCATTATTTAATTTTAATAAATCCATAAAGTATTACAAAGTTTGCCTCATTTTATGTAGGAAATAGCAAAATGCTGCATTTTTATATCTATTTTTGAAGTAACAGCCATTATTATATGCAATGCAATTTTATATAATTTTGTTCGGGCCTTTCATGTGCGGTAATGGTTTGTTTCAGAAATATGTGACTTTCTTGAGTAAAATTTACATCTGTGATTAAGGTACATCTTAGTTGTAGGATTTTCTATTTTTCCCTGTGGTTGTCACGGTAACAGGTTATGCAATGGGCCGGATGCTCAACAATACCATAGGGAGGAGAGCCCTGAGACGGGCTGCGACTGCAATATTTATTCCTGTTTTATGCAGGTTTATAGGAATATAAATAGATTGCTGCATGGCAGGAGGATAGAATATAATCCTTAGCGTGATATATTCTAGTTTATATTGAGAGGTAAATAGCATATTGGGAAAGTTTAGAGCTAGCAAACAAAAACATGGTTAGAATCTAGGAATTGACAGGGATATGTGATTTAGTACCTTTAGATATGTCTACAACTTCAGAGGAGAGATGTTGTTTCTTCTTTAAAGCGACCATCTGGTGGGACAGTCACTTTAGATATGATGACATCTATTCTTCCCCGCGGTCGTCCTGGCAACAGATATCACCGTGACTTTCAGACTTTCACAATATTGAGGAAACGGTAGTCTAAGACTATGCTGGTGTCTGCAATAGTGTTCAGCCCGCGGCATATGTAGAAGAGATAGGGGCCTCATAGCAAAGATCAAGCCGGACCCACATTATGATGTTGGGAATTGCCACTCAGGACAGTAGGGTCTGTTTTTTCCCGATCCATGTGCTTTTTATGACCCTTGGACCATTTCCCTGCCGCCATGTTTGCTAACAATGCAGTTCCTCTGTAGATGGGAGTCCTGCACAGACTATTGCGACAAGATAAGAAAAGGATGGGACCACGCATGGCTGGGACTCCTTTCACAATGGGCACAATTTTTAGTGGCCACCCTGCTAAAACTATAAGTTAATAAATATTAACACTTAAAAAATGTTATTAATTTTAATCTATTTCTTTATTTAATAAATCAACACTAAGTGTCCATCGACAAGAACATTATACATTTTATATATTTGTTATACATTTTCCTATATCCCTTTATATATTGTAACATCCATGGCCGCGGACCATCGGGATTACTCACCCCTCGACGGCCGCAGCCATGGTCTGGTGACTGCTGGCCTGCATCTCCTCCCCAGGAGACTCCAGTGCTCACTTCCGCTTCACTCTGCTGTGTCCCATAGTGTGCGCGCGCACGCTCGCGCCCGGCCTTAAAGGGCCAGTGCGCGCACATGTAAAACATCAGTAATTAGCCCATGATCACCCTGGACTATAAGAAGGGCCCTGCCCCTTTGCTCATTGCCTGGGTGTTGTTAGTATTCCCATGTTAGTCCTTGCAAATGGTCCCTTAGTGTTTACCCATGCCCTGCCACCTGTATCCGGTGCTTTGTTATTGTTCCTGAGCCTGTTAGTTATTGGAGTTGTGTCCTGCTGCTCCTGTTGTCATCCGCCACATCTGGTGCAACCTACTGCACCTGTTGTTGTTCGCCACGTCTGGCGCAACCTGCTGCACCTGCTGTCATCCGCCACATCTGGCGCAACCTGCTGCCACTGTTGTCATCCGCCACGTCTGGCGCAACCTGCTGCACCCACCTCCATCCATGCTAAAGCCTCTGCCACTGTCTGGACTATTCAGGTACCCTTGTGCGGGACTTTGTACTGATTAGGCGCTCTGTTGTTTGGCCAGCTGCCTCCCCACTACGGCGGTGCGGCCTAGTGGGTCCACATACCCACAGACCGTGACATATACATATATATAGAGGCCAAAAATAATAAACTGACAAAAGAAAAAGAACTCTAATCCCATTTGTTACCTGACGAAGAGAGTGGGAGAAAAAAAATAGGTACATCACTTAGTATCCCATAGAAATTAATAGGATCTACCAAAGAGACCTTTACATTAATTTAACCAAATACAAGTAAAATAACCCTAAAAGCGAAAATTATGGTAAGCCCAGTTATAAATCTAGACATATTTTTGTAGGTTGAGGCCCAAGCAGGAAAGTAAGCTTATCCATTTGATCTTAATAAGAAAGCTCCAGTTTTGCAGGTACTTTGGTGAAGATAAATTAAGTCATTTAGAATACCTATCATGTTCATATTAAGTCAATGCACAGAGCTCTGTTGACCTTTGCAGAGTAAAAATAAATGTGACCTGTCAATGGACAGGAAGGGAAACGAGAAAAACATGACAGGTTTGTGGAGAAAAAAGCAGCACAAAAAAACAACATAGAAAAAAATAAAAATGGATAGGAATAAGCCCATGAAACTAAGATTTTTTTATTTTATTATGGGTAGTCCACAACCCCATTCCTATTCCTAGTCGTTATAATTGTATGTAAAACATCCCATAGCATAACATGTCTATAAAGTCTCCTAGTTGCGCTTTCCTTAATAAAATAAAAACAATCTAATTTATACCTCACATTTTCATTTTGGTAAAATTCCTCTATATTAGCTAAACGTTATTAAGAAGAGTACATTGTTTTTCTTTTAATAAGCCCCAGCCATCTGGGTTAAGACTAATATCTATTCCAAGATCAAAAATACTGAATGGAAAAGCTAATGATAATATATTCTATTGTGATATTTAGAATCCCGATAGATTCTTAAAAATGATTCTTAACTTATGTAAACTTATTCTTGATGCACACAATGTGATATTTCCCAAAGAAAGGACACAATGGTTGACATTCATTGCTGCTGTTTATTTTAATGCATTGACATTCGACTGCATTTGCTATCTCAGTTTTCTTCCAGTATTTTTGTAAATCTAATAGGACAACACAAAAGGGTGGCTGCATATATGTTTATATGATATTCTGCTTTTACTTTATTGTATGTTATTTTAAGTTCGGTATTGAGTGTGGTTTTATCTTAGGCAGAACAAAGAGTACATACAAAAACTTAAAATGTAGAGTAGACTATCTCGTTTGTATTATGGCATATCCACACGTTCTGTAGAGCGTTGCTGGGTTGTCTGCTTTGGCATACATTACAAGAATATCTTTAAATATTGTGTACACCATTGATGTGCTTCTTGTACAGTCCTGCTGTGTCTTCATGGGTAATGTATCTTCCAGACAATAAAGAGGAGCTTCAGCATACCAATGTTTTATTACTGAGTTTTCTGCTTTGATGGATCATATAGAAAAAGAAGAAAAGGCTAAGTAGAAATACAAGGAAAACATAAAAAACACATAAAGGGCATATGTTGACCCACTGCATTCATGTTGGACCTACCAATTTTAAAGGGACTATTTCAACAATACGCCTATAGCAGAACAATAAGTCTTATGGAGACCATGTGAATCTCCACAAGAAGGACACATTTAACTGAATTAATGTGCATAATTTTTATGGGCATAATTCATTTCCCCATTATTTTTGGTAAAATTCAGTATTTTTCAGTTTTCTGTTAGGACGTGGATTCAATTGGGCATGATAATGGCGCATACAGTAGCAAAGAGAGTCCTTCTCGGCTCACTGCTCCACCATTCGGCTTATTGTGACGCTGGCGGCACATTTATGCCATCGCGTTGTCTGCACCTTTCCACATGAGCCTGACCAGGAAAGGTCAGGCCTGACCTGCATTGCTAGGGAATGTGGGCTTGTGAGTATTATTTACTGTAAGTGTCGGTGGCAGCAGTATAAAGAGGGACAGTATGTGTGGCACATTTGTCAGGGGGCACTATGGGGCAATAATTATTTTAGAGATTAAATATATCTGGCAGGAATGTTTTCAGGGGACACTATATCTAGCAGAAATATTTTCAGAAATACTATATCTGGCAGTAATATTTTTAAGAGTACAACAGTATATCTGGCAGAAATATTTTCAGGGACAATATGTGGTAAAAAGACTTTCAGGAATAATTCTTGTGGCGATAATATTTTCAGGGGGCACTTTATGTGGCACTGTATACAGAAGGCACTGTGTGTGACATTTTTATTTTCAGGTGGCATAGTTTGTGGTCGTATTATATTCACAGGGCACAGTGTATGGTGGTATTTTGACACAGCAAGGTATAATTATATTTAGAGGGCACAGTGCGTCGTATAACTATATTCAAGGGGCTTAGTGTGTGGCACAATGAGGAGTTTGCATTAGTATAGGAAGTGGCGATGTACTGCATAAACAAGGAATTACAGACATCTGGGCAAACTCTACAGAGACGAGTCCTGTCCAGGAGAAGACGTTGTGATAATCTGGGCTGGATGGAAAAAAAAAGGAAGAGGATGGTTGTAAATGTTTGTTGTGCCTTGACTGTGTCTGAGTTATTTATAGATATTTATTTATTTATTTAGATTCCCTATTATCATCTAGTATATTTGGAATGTTGGAATTATATTTGCTTATTAAGCTAGGTATAATTTTCCACCACAGGCACTGCAGGCACACCACGCGCATATCTTTGTCAGTCAGTTATGGAACCTGTTGTTAAAATTTAGATTTCTACCCCTGGGTCTGAACATGTATACTGCTGCCTATCTACAGGTATATTGTTGCACAGGTATATGTTGTGGCAGACCATCCTATATATGTGTTTTATTATACAATTGCATCTAAAATCTGAACACATTTTAAGGCCTCATACACATTGCAGAGCCGTGCACTGAGTCTTTATGGTGGCACATGAAGTCCATGCAGCTCCACATGGTGATCCGTATGGTTCCGTATTATGAAGCTATTAGCAATGCTTCAAGGGATAATAGCGTAGTAATATTACATCTGCTGGACCATGCCACAAATTCTGTAGGTCTCCATATGAAATTGGAAGCATACATCAATTTAGTGCCGACGGCCACTGATCGCCTACAGCTCCCCTCCCCCAGTGGCCGTCAGCTTAGCTATATTCACTGCCAATGTCTCCCTCCCCGGGGGCGTCGGTGCGTTCTGCTTCCTGCTCCTAGCTCCCATAGGGTACGCGCGCCTGTTCTCTGGTGGCCTTTTAAAGGACCAGCGCATGCACCAGTAAAAGTTTCCCCAGCCTATCCCTGTGCACCCTGGGCTATATAGTTTGACCTGATCTCTGCGCCAGGATCTGAGCAATGTAGTGTCTTCCCAGTGTTTGTCTTGCAAATGGTTCCTAGCTGTATGATGTATCCTGTATCCCGTATCCTGAATCCCGTATCTAGTATCTGTATCTGTGTTCGGTTTCCGTGCCAAGTCAAGTGTCCATGACGACTTCACCATCTGTGTCCGGTGTCCTAGCCAAGTCCAGTGTCTCAGACGACTGCACTATTCCTGTCCGGTGTCCTAGCCAAGTCCAATGTCCGTGACGACTGCACTACTCCTGTCCGGTGTCCTAGCCAAGTCAAGTGTCTGAGACGACTGCACTACTCCTTTCCGATTTCCTAGCCAAGTCCAGTGTCCGTGATGACTGCACTACTCCTGTCCGGTGTCCTAGCCAAGTCCAGTGTCCGTGATGACTACACTTCTCCTGTCTGGTGTCCTAGCCAAGTTCCATTGTCCTGCACAGGCCTACTTCCTCTGATTGTCTGGCGCAAACCCACCTCTGACTATCCAGTTACTTTCACCTCACTGACTGCCATAGACTTTGTTGATCAGCAGCTGCTCTGTTATGGCAGAGTGGCCCAGTGGGTCCACATACCTGCCAGTCTTTATAATCTGTACATTAGCGCCCCACATAAGCCCTATAGATGCGATGTTGAAGCGCGGTAAAACTTGGAGGTCTAGCTATTAAACAATCATTGTAAAGGAGGCTAGGGATAAAGGTTAGTTAGTAAAAATATCCCCCCCCCCCCCAAAAAAAAACAAAAAACGATATTAGGCCAATAGAAGATTAACACGCCAATAGCTTGTCTTCCAGGTTAGATACAAGTAGATTTGCTATCTTTAGTACAAACCCAACCAATGACCTACTGTAAATGTTGAATACCAGCCTTGATAGATGATAAAAAGGATTAACAATGGCCATGAAACACGTTTCAGAAACGTATAGCATAGTTTAGTAGCATAGTTTTATTTTCATGTGAGCCTGAATGCTCCCAGCTTATGTATGAGCTTTCTGTATATAAAAAAAGGCAGATATTCACAGCATGATCTGTATTATAAATTAATCTATGATCTTTCTGCAAAGGGGTGACAAACATTAGGAGGAGTAGAGCATTCAACTCATAACTAAAAGCTCCCGGGATCCCATTAGTTTGATCTCCATATAAATAACCATGTTTAGTAAGAACTCTTCCAAGATGAAAATGTATGCGGAAATATAATGGGAATGGAGCCGACAGATGTTGCTGTGACCTCTTGTACTCAAATTTGATTGACAATTTGGCTTGTGCCTCAAGACTGCTAGTAAGAATCACATGAGAAGGGAAGTTATTCCCAAGACCTTTTACGCCACCTGCAACACCAATGGATTGCTCATAATATAAGCATTAACCCGCCTACAGCCTAAAGGACCTATAACATGTAACTTGGGATAGCTTCTAGGAGCACGGGATGCCGTGTAATAGTAAGGAATACACAATTAATAGCAGTCGCTGCATATACTAACCCAGCAGCCATATTGTTCTGCAAGGTACTGCTAAGAATGACCCAGAAAAATATCTACTATATAGGATATTGACTATTTGAGTCAATGGTGCTTTAAATGATGTTTCAAATTCCCATTAAAAGACATTCATTTGTTATTCCATGGTATGATAAAAAATTCAAAGCTTGCCTCTGTAATACGTCTTATAGTTTAGAGGTGTTACACAAAGGACATCATCAACGTCTTGCACATTCTTTCCTGTAGTGTCCCCTTGTTGCATTTGAGGGGCACAAATTTATGTATGGCGTGATGCCAAAAGAGCCTCGTACATGAACATGATCATCTGCATGTGTATATTATATTAGATTACTATTTCAGAATGACTGAAAGTTTGAAATTCATGCAGAAATTGTTTCATCCTGTTGGGAAATATCTTTTAGCAGTTTAAAATTGTAAAATGTTCGCTTACATTTTTTCTTTATTACACAGACATTTATAATTAAATGATCTTAAAATATAACTTTGGTGAATATATTAGTGAATTGCATCGAGTCACATTCCCCCCCAATACATTGTTATTCTCAAAATCGTTAATTTTCACAGTCAGCCAACATTTTTTAGAATCATATTTGGAAAGCAAAAATAAAACATAAAGTTTATATGTAACATATGTCTATAACTCTGGACCCTAGCTTATACACATTAGTAACATTTAATAGGAGTTGTAAAATGATGGTTACAATCATTATAAGGTTAAGTAAATCAATGCTATATTTTTACTTACCTTTACTTACCGTGCTCGGAAACCCCCTCTATGAGCCAGAGCAGAGAACTACTAACAAGCAGCGACTCATGCTTTGGCAGACCCGGTCCATTCATGTATTACATGGACTGGAAATAATTTGAATAGCCACATGTTATGATAGAGGGAAAATAAGCAGTAGATGGTTTGACCCGATGTGAGTAATGGCAACTTGAGTTTGGAAGAGATCGAGGGCAACGATGAGGTGCAGGTTAAAATTCGGCTCCTCCAAAGAGAGGTTGAGTGGATCTACACATTAGAATCCACTAATCCCAAAGGCCTTAATGAAATATGTAACTTTAACGTATTTTTCTAACATTTTTCCGTCATGTTGTTGCTATTAGTCCATTCTAGAATACACACCTTTGATTGATATAGGAACATTTTTCGATGACCGTTATACAACGTAGAGTATCTATGGGAAGGAAACGTGATTTTAATTAAAAACTAAAATAGGTATTACCGAAACTAATAAAACGATATATGTTGTATATATTCATTTATATGTCCTCCGTCTCAGAGTACATTTTATCCCATTTTTATCTTTATACTTTTTAGAAGTAATATGTAACATATTTATTTTATGACTATTTAAATTGGTAGTGGGATTCACTATGCATATTGGGAAGGACCCCCAAAGCGTCGCAGCGGCGTAGCAAGACGCCTATTCTCCCTCCTCGTGGAGTCTCCACAAAGAAAACCATAATCCACGGGAAAAAAAAACATGTGGATTTCTTATGGACTTTGGCACCATGGGAAATGTTGAAATTTAAAATGTTATTTGCACATAAGTGATGTAAATTGAATCTTTTTCTATAATGTAGCAACATTCTTACAAAGAAAATTGAAGTTGCAACGTGCTCTCTTCCAGGGGAAATAAGCAGGAACTTCCCTGGCAAATCAGCTGTTCCCTGAATCTCTTTCATTCCTCCTAGGAATTAATTATAATACCAGGCTTCATTTTCAAATTTCGACTAAAAGTGGTTTTCCAGAGAGAAAGAATTGATGGCCTGTTCTTAAGATAGGCCATTTTTATCTGATGGGTGGGGTCCAACACTTGGCACCCCTGCCGATCAGATGTATTGTAAGGGCCACGGCGCACGTGCGAGTGCTGCTTTTCCTTTATTCCTTTCACTGCTCATACTCTAAAATGCCAACACACTTGTAGTGGCAGTTCACAGTATGACAACCTTCTCCGTTGAATGACAGAATTCTCTAATGCTGTGAACTGCTGCCTCAAGTGTGTCGAAGTTTCACAGTACAGAACAGTGAAAGGAATGAAGGGAGTGCCGCGGCCCCTTCAAAACGGCTGATGGGCAGAAGTGTCGAACCCCACCAATCAGATATTGATGGTCTATCCTCAAGGTACTGATTCTGGCTAGCGTCAGCATGATTTGTGTGGCGACATATGCAAGATCCTAACGTTGGCATCAGGACTATGTATGCGCTTCCACACACAAAGTCCTAATGCTAGACAGCATCAGGACTTGTGAGCAGACCCCCAGCATCTTAAGCTTGTGCCCGGATCAGGAGCATGAAGTTACATAGGGTTCTGAATTTTTTGGGGGTCTGGTTTGGGGTCTGAATTAATTTATAAATCAGATCTGGGGTCCAGGGTCTGATTTTTTTTGGGGGGGGTGGTCTGAGGTCTAAGTAAATCTATTGGTCTGAATTAATTTTTGGGTCTGGTCTGGAGTCTGATATAATTTTGGGGTCTGGTCTGTGGTCTGAATTAATTTTGGGGTCAGTTCTTTGGTCTTAATTACTTTGAATGTTTGGATTATTGAATGACCTTTATTAGGATGCCCACAATTAATGAAAATCTGATAATCGGCATTAGCCTAGCCCTGTGGATACTGGAATTTTTAGAATCTCTCAGTTTTTCAGTATCGTTAACTTAAATTTATTGCTCTAAATACAGTATATCATATATCATAGATATTTAAGTGTCTTCTTTTTAATCTATCTAGACATTTCAAGCAGTACTGCAATCTCTCCTCACATAAACTAGAACATATTCACTCCATTGATCATCGCAAATCTACTATATTTAGGCCACTTCCGTGAGATGTGAGGAAGAAAACACTTCATTTCTGTGAGAAATATGCAACAAAGCTTAAGGGATTTTCAGGAAATCCCTTAAGAGATATTTGGACACGTGTATGCATCTCAATGTACTGTAGTAACTGAAATCACGCTGTTTTAAATAGTTTTCTTTAGAAAAGACGTGGTTATCTGTTCAATAAATGCCAGTCAATATGATTCCAATTTACTTTACTGTGGAGAAAAACAAATAACTCTAGAGGGAGATATAAAATAAGAACTTGACCGATCCTAAGGAAAGTGAGTGAGCAAAGAAGGAAAAGATTTCCAAATAAATAATTTTCCATTCAGAAAGTTATATATGTAATGTTGCTTACATTATGCCTTAATGATAGACACATAATGGATTACATTACAAACTATTCTACAGTATAACCAGTAAAGTATATAAAATGGGGAAATAAAAGGAACTAAAAAGCCCTCCAGTGAAAGACTGGGAAGTATTGCAATACCCATGTAAACTAGACCTTTCAAGTTCAGGTAACCTTATATTAAAGGGGTTATCTCGTTTCAGCAAATTAATATTATTTTTTTGTATGTTACAAAGGTCTCAGCTTTTTGTTATTCAGTAGGAACATTCATTGTTTACTTTCAGTGGATACAATTCTGTCCATGGTCATGTGATGGACACACAGGTGCTCGGATTGCTAGAAGAGACCCCTCTGATACACATAATATAACGGTAATGAGCCGTGCACCTGTGTGTCCATCACATGACTAGGACACAATTGTATCCACTGGAAGTAAATAATGAATATTTCTACTAAATAACAACAAGTAGAGATCTTGAGAACCGTGAGGAATTAATACAGAAAGTATATACAGAAACTTTTAATTATACAAAAAATAACATTGATTTGCTGAAAGTGAACAACCGATTTAAAGGGTATATTTAGAGTTGCTACTGGTTGCATCTCCCACCAAAAGTTTAATTCTGATGTTGAGAAATGTAGCTGATGAATCAGGCAGTATTATTGCCAAAGCAACCGTACAGTGCCCAAAGCCTCCTCGACAAAGGAGCTCAGAAGGCAAGGCTTCAAACATATGGTTTTCTCTGTAATAGTACCTCTAGATCTGTCATCTGCATCTCCTGCAGTCAGATTAAAACTTCTGGTGGGAAACCTACTCAGGAGCAGAATTGGAGATAGGTTAACCCCTTTCCTGACATCCGCCGTGTATATATATACGGTGCTGTCGGGAAGGGGTTCCCGCAAACCTCAGTAAAGTTACATCACGGTAACAATAGTGTGGGCTCAGAAGCAGAGCCTGCACCATCACCGCCAGGTGTCAGCTGTATGTTACAGCTTATACCCTGCTGTAACGGCCAGGACTGGAGCTATTCTCCGATCCGGCCGATTAACTTCTCAGATGCTGCGTTCAATAGAGAGCGCAGCATCTGAGGGTTTTTTAATTGACAAGGCGATCGCTGGGATGCCGATGGTTGGTATGGCAACCGGAGGACTAACAGTGGCCCCCCATGTTTGCCTTATATGGAAGCCTGTGAGGAACTGCCTCCGGTTTGCTGTCAGTGTATGATGTAGTGCAGTGTAGTAGAATAGCGATCAGAAGTGCAGGACTTCAAGTCCCTTAGTGGGACAAAAAAAAGTTTACAAAAATTAATACAAATGTTGTAAAAATATAAAAAAATAAGTTTCTACTTAAAAAAAAACAAAATTGCCTTTTTTTCCATAAGGGCATGCCCCCACGTGGCGGATTTCCTCCGCAACTGTCCGCATCAATGCCGCACAGAATCTGCGTTGCAGATTCTGCGGCGGATCTGCCCAAAATGTGCAGTAAATTGATGCGGACTAGCTGCTGCGGACTGCGGTAAAAGTGCTTCCCTTCTCTCTATTATCAGTGCAGGATAGAGAGAAGGGACAGCACTTTCCCTAGTGAAAGTAAACGAATTTCATACTTACCGGCCGTTGTCTTGGTGACACGTCCCTCTTTCGGCATCCAGCCCGACCTCCCTGGATGACGCGGCAGTCCATGTGACCGCTGCAGCCTGTGATTGGCTGCAGCCGTCACTTAGACTGAAACGTCATCCTGGGAAGCCGGACTGGAGACAGAAGCAGGGAGTTCTCGGTAAGTATGAACTTCTATTTTTTTACAGGTTGATGTATATTGGGATCGGTAGTCACTGTCCAGGGTGCAGAAACAGTTACTGCCGAACGCTTAACTCTTTCAGCACCCTGGACAGTGACTATTTACTGACGTCTCCTAGCAACGCTCCCGTAATTCCGGGAGCCCCATTGACTTCCTCAGTCTGGCTGTAGACCTAGAAATACATAGGTCCAGCCAGAATGAAGAAATGTCATGTCAAAAAAGCAAGACGCATCCGCAGCACACATAACATGTGCATGACAGCTGCGGACTTCATTGCGGAATTTAGAATCTCCATTGAAGTCAATGGAGAAATTCTGCCATGAGTCCGCAACCAGTCCGCCACTGCTCCGCAACAGACAGAGCATGCTGCGGACACCAAATTCCGCTCCGCAGCCTATGCTCCGCAGCGGAATTTTACGCATCGTCTAAACGAACACTTCTAAATAGAAGTGGAAGTCAATGGAGAAAAGGCTCCGCTGTGGATTAACGCTGCGGAGTGTCCGCAGCGGAATTCAAGTGAAATTCCGCCACGTGTGAACCCAGCCTAATAAGAATTTTATTATTGGAAAAAAAAAAAGATACATAATTGGTATCTCTGCTTCCATATCAACCCAAACTATAAAACTATTATGTAATTATTGTAATACATTTATAGTTGTAATTCTCTAGTAAACCATTCTGTGTTACAGAAATAAATGGATAAAAAATAAATTTCTGCAAAAAAAATTACATTTGTCAATTTCACCTTAATTTTCCTTTAATTCCTGTGATACGCCTCAAGGGTTAAGAAACTTTTTAAAGGCTGTTTTGAATACTTTAAGCGGTGCTGTTTTTAAAATGGGATGATTTTTTGGGGGTTTGTAAAGTATTCTCCCCTCAAAGTCACTTCAGAACTGAACTGGTCCCTGAAAAAATAGCCTTTTGAAATTTTCTTGAAAATGTGAGAAATTTCTGCTAAAGTTATAAGCCTTGTAACATCCTAGAAAATAAAAGGATATTAAAAAAATAGTGCCAATCTAAAGTAGACATATGGAAAATGTTAATTAGCAACTACTTTGTGTGGTATAACTGCCTGTCTTACAAGCAAATACATGAAAATATATAAAAATGCAAATTTTTGCAATTTTTCACTACATTTTTATGCTTTTCACAATTAAATACTGAATGTATTGACCAAATTTTAACACTAACATGAAGTCCAATGTATCACAAGAAAGCATTCATGAGGATAGGTAAAAGCATACCAAAGTTATTACCATATAAATTGATACATGCCAGATTTGAAAAACTGAGGCTCTGTCAGGAAGGTCAAAACTGGCCGCAGTGGGAAGGGGTTAAAGGGGTTGTCCGGTTTCTGCAAATGAATGTTTTTTTTTTTACTTTGTATAATTGAAAGTTACACAATTTTCCAATATAATTTCTGTATTAATTCCTCACAGTTTTCAAAATCTCTGCTTGTTGTTATTAATTATGAACGTTCATTGTTTACTTCCAGTGGATACAATTCTGTCCATGGTCATGTGATGGACACACAGGTGCTGAGCTCAACAGAAGAAACAGCTCTGATACACATATTGTAACTGTAATAAGCCGTGCACCTGTGTGTCCATCACATGCCCATGGAAAGAATTGTATCCACTGGAAGTCAACAATGAATGTTCATAATTAATAACAACAAGCAGAGATTTTAAAAACTGTGAGGAATTAATACAGAAAGTATATTGAAAAATGTTAACATTTTTAATTTTACAAAAAATAGCATTCATTTTGCTGAAACCGGACAACCCCTTTAAATTTCTTTGTTGTACATACAGGGTTGCTACACAAACCAAAGAAATAGCGTTCTGTTTACTGTAACTGTCTGGCAAGCACGCAATGGCTTTCTACAGAGACGTATGGGAAACCACCTTCCCAGAATAGGTTTTCGCCCATCCCGTCTAAGATTAGGAAAAGATCACAGGGTATGTCTGCCCTTATTCATTAAGTTGATGTGTGTCTGTCTGCTCAAATGAGAGCAATAGGCACAGAACATATTGCCCCTCAAATATGACAATAGGGTTCCATGGGAACCATGTTTTCTCACTTAATACATTGGGCTATAAAGTGTTTTCTGTTAAATAACATTCATGTCCTCAGAATAGGCCATCCATATGTGATTGTTTGGGGTCCTGGGTGTCTCAGCAGAACGAACCCTTCACTTCAGTACCCAACACAGAGACATTCGTTGACGCTCTTGTTCATGTGGCTGTCTAGTACTGAAGTTGAAATGTGTCTGAACTTGTACATGGACTCGAGGCATTACAGTTGAGATACTGCAATGTGTTGTTCTATTAATCGTGAGGGTCATGGGGACCAACCCTAAGTATAGGCTATTATTGTTATTTTCTGGCAAAACCCTTTAATGCAAAAAAAAATAAAAAATACAATTAATTGGATAGATGTTCTTACGGAAAGTATTTATATGCCATCAATTGTATCAATTCTATCACATTCCAAAAGCAAGGGTTTATTTCTCTTTTTAGGATAATAAGCAAAGCCATGTAGTTTAATCATATTATAAATTGTATAGGCTGTTTAAGTTTTGTTAGCCCTCATCAGGGCAGGATACGGAGTCAATGGCCAGAGCGTAACTTGAATCTCTTGGGCCCCAATGCAAAACCTGTAATAGGCCCCCCAACTATCACGCGTCATTTACAAAACTGGTCACTCATATGGAGCAGAGGGATGAATCGGGTCCCCTCAGGCTCATGAGCTCAAGTGCGACTGCAGTTTCTGCAAACCCTATAGTTACACCCCTGATCACTGCTCTTGTTTTGGGCTGAATTGTGTTATAGACAAGCAGTTCTGAATGTAAAGTTAGCCGCAAAGACCAAAATAATTATTTGCATGGTTTTGCCCTTTTTGGTATTTGTTATAAAAGTGACGACATGCAAATACCGGCACTTGTATTTTAAAGAGGACCTGTCAACTCTCCTGCTGTGCCTACTTTAGTAAATGCTTGTATAACCCATTTAAAAAACAATGCTGAAGCCTCTTTTCTTAGGACTCTGCAT
>NC_134691.1:313054336-313074336 GCF_050947455.1 Rhinoderma darwinii
ACAGCACGGCCGCATGTGCAGACATCTCTGGGGAGAAGGGCGTCTACTGGTTGGAAGGAGTTCGTGGTCAGCGACCACAGACGTTACAGTTATACTGTACGTATTTAATAGAGGTAGAGCTTTAGTTGAATATGGCTGGGAGACTACATTTTGTTTGGTATTTCTATAATGGCCAAGTGAATTTTCATGCATTACTAAAAAAGTTTTCCCAAGAATCACATTTAAAGGTGTGAAATGTTTGATGGCTACCAACGCTGTAACCCCCAAAAACATTTTCTATCAAGTGGTAAAACCCTTTTAAATGCTATGCTATGCAAACTTCAATTAACACCTAGGGGTGTATAAAAAGGAGATATGGTCGCATAGCAGATAACAATAGTGCAATTAATCTTGGGACAGGATTACCTGTTTATTCGTACCCCCTTCCTATCCCTTGTAGCAGAAAAGGGTGTTATGTGACGGAGAATATGCTGAAGCTGTCCCCTTGTTTTCCAATTCTGCAAAGCATGTGAAGAAGAGGAGTCCTTTACAGGTCCACTTAGGGAAGGCAGATGAAGCTACCTCAATGATTGTGTCTATGGTATGGGTGTACTTGGTTGGTTATCTTTTCTACTTTTAACTTGTGCCCTTTTTCTTCAGAAGAAACAAAGTATAAGGCAGATTAAAATCAAACATTGTGGGACAGTTGGGTTGTCCTTATACTCATTAGATTATGGTTGGATTCCATCAAAACCATTGAGATCTTCCAAGAAATATCAAGTATCTATGGCCTCGTTGTCTTCCCTAGACATCTGTTTGATGTATTTCGTCCCTCACCAGTTACACACTTTCCATGTCAAAGACCCCTTTTTCTATGAGATGCCAGACTATATGGCATAAACATCGTTGAAGAAAAGTCTCTTCAAGCAGTGCCTAAAGGGGTTGTCTTATCATGGGGCATCCATAGAGCACTTGGCGCCATAGAGGGTGTTCCCCCAGTCAAAACACCCCTCTATGTGCCAGAATGGAGAGCCGCTCTGTAAGGGTGGCTCCTGCCCTGGCAGACCAAACACATCTATGCATTACATAGACAGTCACTCATTTCATTTGTGATGGATGCTGCAGGTGAAATATATTGCTGGCCATGGCTTCACACAGCAAAACTGGACTCTCTTAGACATCTCAGGATACATTGAGATATGTGGAAAGGTATGGAAGGACACATTAATACGACTTTTTGATCAGTTTTGATTCTGTTTTTGGGAGGCAGGATAAACAAAAAGCAGCATTTTTTGTAAAATTGTTTTTTTTATACAACATTCACCGTATGGGATAAATACCATCATAATTTTATAGCACAGGTAGTTACAAATGCAGCGATACCAATTGTGTGTAACTTTCTTCTTTGATTGTTTTTTCCCATATAAAAGTATTTTTTGTTGTAAAAAAAACTATTTTTACAATATTTACCAGTCCCACAAGGAGTCTTAAACACGTGATCCTTTCTACTAATAGGCTCATGTCCAAGGCAGACATGGGGGCTTTAGTTAGATTCCCTGCTGCCATGGTAACCTATCCACACCTCCCTCTGTCAAACTCTTTAAATGCAGAGGTCACTATTGACCGTGGCATATAAAGGATTAAGCGGCCCTTGCAGCAGGGTGTCAGCTGTATGTTTTAGCTGACACACGCTGCCGAAGGTGCATGTGTGGAGGCTCACTTTAAAAAACATCCTTATCGCATCGTATATATAAGCCACAGGGCAGGAAGGTGTTAAATTCTTACTAGTCAGCCCTGAAATATATATATATATATACTCATAATTAAAAATGTACACGATTTGGTTTCTATTTACATTTTGCACTTACAGCCAAAATGTAGGCCCACATTTGACATATAGCAGTGTTTACTCCTAATGGACTGCATTTATATGAGTACTAAATGTTTGTCTCTGTAACTTGCATTAACCATTCTCAAATGATTTTGAGATTTAATAACCATGAATTTCAGCGTAATCTATGTCAACACAATCCTATTACTTTTTATATCAATGAGCGCTTGATACAAAGTGGCATAATCTGCATTTATAGAGTTTGAGTTAAATGCTCCTGAATCTATCTACTTTCCTTTAATTTAGTGCAGTACACTACATTTAATGGGGTTGATTACATTATTCAAATGCTCAGTCCTTTTTTTTCGCCTTTGATCCATAGCTGACATAGCAAAATTACCTTTGAACACTTTATTTTTTCCCAACCAGTATTACCTGGAATGCTGGGGGTACCTTCAAACTCTGTCCGTGGTCACCCAAAGGACAACAGTAGCTGCTGTTATTTCTGGAGTAGGGATAGCAAAAAAAAAAATTCAGCCTGCTCAAACATGTTTGACATAAGAGCAGACAAAGCCGTCAAGTAATCTTGGTTTAATTGCAGTTCATACAATGCTTTACCCACCCCTAACACCAAGTTTCTTGGGGTCAGAATGGGGAAAGGGGTTCCCTACGAGTGGATTTTATTTTGGGGTTCCCTTATGATAACAAGATTGGTAATTACTACTTTAAAGATTTGTTTGTTTCTTCCAAACCCTAAAAAAACTTAATTCCATATATTAATGGGGTTGTTTCATAAGGACAACCCTCTTTTAAATTTAAAGGCATGGTGTCGCCCCAAAAACATGTTTTTTTTTTAAAATGTAAACATTTAGTGTGTGGGTGATTAAACATTGTTCAAATTTTTTTTATTTTTTTCGCGAGTCAGGAAATATTATAAATTTTTTCAAATTTATAATACTACCCATTTTTGGTCACTAGATGGAGCTGTTTGGAGCTAGTTCCCAAAATTGCAGCATTGCAACATTGGGTTAAAAGCTATCGCTCTAGTGAGCTCTCAGCATCCCCCCCTCCTTTATCCTGGCTAGTGCCGGGATAAACGAGGGGTTTGAAAGGTTTAACCTCCTACACTGTGTGTCGCCATTTTTTGAGGTAACCCACAGTGTAGTAGGTTTACATGCAGTAGTAAACACACACAAACACTAACATACATTGAAATCGCTTACCTGCTCCTGCCGCCGCGGCCCGTCCGCTCCCTTTGCTGCCGCTGTTCCATGTGCACTTGTCCGGAAGCCGCGACCGGAAGTAGTAATATTACTGTCCAGCCGCGACTTCCGGTCCACAGGAAAATGGCGCCGGACGGCGCCAATTTCGAATAGGACTGTGTGGGAGCGGCGCATGCGCAGTTCCCACACAGACGCCGTACACGGCAGTCAATGGGACGGGAGCCGTTCGCAGTCCCTATGGGACTGTGGCTGCCGTATTCCATGTCTGTGTGTGTCGTTAATCGACACACACAGAAATGGAACAAAAAATGGCAGCCCCCATAGGGAAGAAAAAGTGTGAAAATAAGAAACAGTAAAACACAAACACACAAATGTAAATAAACGTTTATATTAAGGCACTAACATCTTTAACATATAAAAAAATTATTTGTGATGACACTGTTCCTTTAAGCCGGTTCAGCGATCAGCTGATTGCAGTTGGTCCGGCTACTGAACCTGCTGTGGGTTTCCATTCATTTCTTTTTTAGCGCGAGGGAAAAGAATGTCCAAAGATGTAATTCATGGATGACCAAGCTCCATCAGCGCGAGAACTGTCATTTGTGAGAGGCTCCCCACATTGATTAACATTGGATACTGAACAGGAAACTCCTCTCTATGACGTTCATATGCCCTAAAAGGTGTTTATTAGAAAACAAACTCCTTTAAACAAATTTCTTTGATGCTTTTTAAGTTGTGCCTCATTTATGAAATGCTCTATTCCACAAAATCTCTAATTTTTAACCTCTGGATGTCCCTTTAATAATTTTTTTTTGTAATATTTGGCCACCGAGATAATATTAATCATAAACTTTATTTCTGAAACGATATATTTGTTATGTGAATAATTGCCTATGCTGGCCAAACTTCAGAGTCTACCCCTATAGCTTTTTTAATTTCAATTTAAAGGGCGACCAACTACATATTATTTATAAAAGCATAGCACAGTGTCTTAAAACATATTTAAAAAAAATGCTAAATTAGCAGAAAAGGAAAAGCCCCAACAACTCAATATAAGGAATCATGTTTATTTTGTTTTGATTTTAAACTCTTTATTACAACTTCCATTTACTTTGTGAGATTTTTTTCCTTTCGCTTCTCTGTTTGATAAATATGTCTTCATCTTTACAGTAATGTCTTTGGGGTCTTTATCTATCTATAGAAATAGTTGTTTTTTCCCCATTAAATGTTTTCTAGAGAATTTTGAAATATTTAATGATGATAGTCTTTTTCCTGTTTTGTTGCTTTACAAAAATAAATGTAATTAATTTTAAATTTGATTTTATGTAATGGACCTGACAAAATATTACAAATAGTTACAGTTGAATGAAAAAAAAAAAACTTGTTAAAAATGAAGTTGTGAGTTCATATGTATTCACCCCCTTTGCTATGAAACCCCTAAATAAGGTCTGGTCAAACCAATTCACTTCAGAAGTCACATACTTTGTTGAATAAGGTCCCCTGCTTACAATCAAAGTGTCACGCGATCTGTCACATGATGACAGTATAAATACACCTGTTCTGAAGGGCCCCTGATTCTGCAAACACCACTAAGCAACATGAAGACCAAGGAGCTCTCCATACAGGTCAGAGAAAAAGTTGTGGAGAAGTATGGATCAGTGCTGTGTTTTAAAAAAATATCCCAAACTTTGAACATCCCACGGAGCACCATTAAATACATTATATCAAAATGAAGAAAATATAACAACTATAAACCTGACAAGAGAAGGCCGCCCACCGAAAACTTGCCGACTGAGCAAGGAGGGCATAAATCAGAGATCTATCAAAGACACCAACGATAACACTAAAGGATCTCCTAAATCCCAGTGTCTAGATGTACTAAGCTAACAGAAACTTGCATCTGTCATTGCGGCAAAAGGTGACTTTCAGTGGGTGAATATTTGTGCACATTAAAGGTTGTAATGCAACAAAACAGGAAAAACACTAAGGGGGGTGAATACTATTCAAAGGTACTGAATTTACACTTATTTTACTTATTAACCTTCATGGTTTTTAATCAAAAACAAATCACCAACTCCAGATGTTGTTATACATCCTAGAACTTGTATTGATCTTCCACCATGCATGACTGATGATTGTAGAAATTCAAAGACTCTTTCACTACTTCAAGGACATACATACTGCCTTCTGTTACTTGTAGAGATCTCAAGATTGATTTTTCAGTCCACACACCCTTAATATGGCCATACACATTAGATAAAAGTCATGTAGACACGCCGACTTTGGAAGGATTGGCCTACGATCCAATTTCTATGGTGCTACTTAATTGTGGTGGTATCAGATATGTCATTAAAGGGGTTTTCCCATCAGCGACATTTATCGCATGTCCAAAGGATATGCCATAAATGTCAGATAGATGTGGATCCCACCTCTGGGACCCGCACCTATCTTTAGAATGAAAGTATTGGAGATTTCTATGAATTTCCAACATGGCACTGGATTAGTACCATGTTACATTTACATATGCAGGGTCTGAAAGGGGTTTTACTATCAGGGACATTTATGACATATCCACAGGATATGCGACAAATGTCAGATAGATGCGGGTCTCATCTCTGGGACCCGCACCTATCTTTAGTACGGGGTCCCCTAAACCCCGTTCTACCTCTCTGTCTTCCGGCTGACACGTGTGATTCCCAACCATGAAGAAGAAAACAGCGTAGCTCGCTGAGCTACGCTGTTTCCATAAGTCCCATAATATTGAATGGCAGTTAGAGAAACAGAGTAGTATGTGAGCTAGGAAAAAAAGCATAGAACAAAAATCCAACGCTGAGCATGAGTAAAAAGGAACTCCTGTTCCAATTTTATTCATATAAGAAATTTTAAAAGAACTTAACAGGATAGTTCAAGAGCATAGCAGAGTACAGAGATGAGTGAAGGGTAAAGGATCAATATTTGCCTTGGTGAATTGTGACTACGCGTTTCTGACACGTCTCGTGTCTTTATTCATGGCATGCATGAATCACACGAGTGAGCGGGAGCACAGAGAGGTAGAATGGGGTCTAGGGCGCCCCGTTCTAGAGATAGGTGCGAGTCCCAGAGGTGGGACCCGCATCTATCTGACATTTGTGGCATATCCTGTGGATATGTCATAAATGTCCCTGATAGTAAAACCCCTTTCAAACCCAGCATATGTCAATGTAACATGGTACCAATCCAGTGCCATGTTGGAAATTCATAGAAATCTCCAATAAGTTTTGGCAAATTATCGAGAGATACAGCAAATTTCCTAGGAGTATTCAATTAAATAATGTTTTGGCCTTTTACTGAAAAATATATTTCATACAAATCAATTGAAGGGATGAGCTTATGGGGTGGTGCTTGCAGATGTATTGATTGAAGACTCACCACCTTCATACAGTATGTCAAGAAGAAAAATGGTGCAGAGGCAAAAGGACGTTGATTTTTGTCTTTTTGACTTCCGGAAGAAGCCGATGACTGGGCCGGCTGAGGAAGAGTGTGCCCCATGCTTTTATACTAAAAGCACTTGTGTTTTTTAAGTTCTGTGTGTATGGAATAAAACTCCTTTTCAATTGAAATATCAGAGATTGTTTGCACTATGTTTATATTTTTCATCCTAAATATAGTTATGTAGAGTAACAAAAGTGTAAGTGTGAATTCCAGATCACTTTTACTACAAGGGGAACCAGAAGAAGATGCAATAAAAAATGTTACTTCCTTTTAACTGAACACCATTTTTTATCTTGGCATATGAGGTTGGTGGGTATTCGTTACTGGAAGTGATCAAACTTTACCTGCTACTGGTGTTTTAGCCATGGAGGATTAAATATATTTATGATACATTAGGAGTCAGGTGGATAGTTTGGCACTGATCATTTGATATATATTTATTGAGTGAGAGCTTTGACCAATCGTTTTCACTATGGCTTAGAAGTTGTTGTATATAAGGTAAAATGACTACCCAATCAGCCTTTAGAATGTAGAGGAAACTAATAGATTATTGTACGTATTTTAAAATGTCTGAGCTTTGGTGGAAACAAAGAATAAATTCAAGCGGAGCACAATAGAAGTTAAGAAATAACCCTAACCTATTGAAAAATGAATGCAATGTATACATCTAAAATTTGCCTAAACACATACAAAAACAGCATTTTGGTTGTGAAAACCATGATACATCTTTTTAAAGTTCTCTTTAGCCGGGGAGCTATGGAAAAAAATTATTATAGCGACAATAGTAAAAATACATTTTTAAGATCTCTTGAAGACTTGCTTTGTTTTTATTTTATCACATTTTCTGTGACTGCATCCCCACATTTACTTTAATCTCAGAGCTTCATCTGTAGTTACCTGCGATTAGCCTCCATTATCTCATTGTCCGTCTTAGTACTACCTAATAATGTCTCTACTTTATCTTGTTGTGAAGCATTAGACAATCTGCTACCGCTCTACAAATGGCAATAATAAGATAGTCTATATGAGTAGCCTTTCCTCCATTCTTGTTCATATTATCTGGGCGATTGCTTCTCCATTGACCTAATTCAATGCCCAATGTTGTCCATGAGGTTTACTGGGGCATGATCACATCAGTCCTTTCACTGGAAACATTTGTCACCGTATCAAAACTATTCCTGCTTTCATCTATCCATTACAAATAAATGACTGAACATTTACATCAATCTCTCTAGATTGAAGTATTTTCAACTCAGTAGTTTATGGAGATTGGTGGAGCTTGTGATTTAAGAATATGTTTGTCTTAGAAGGATGCTGTGCAATGGGGCAAGGGATTCTCTTCTCAATGTGGATTAGCACAATCATAGAACAATCAAGCTGTATAACTCGAGAACAAATCAGAACAAATTCCATATCAACTTGATTAAATCCACAAATTAAGACTTTGCCAGAAAAAAAGTATCCATAGACACAATAAAGGGCTGAAAAATAAAAAAAGAAATACATATAAAATGTTTGTTGTCAATTTGAAAGATTAAAGAGGCTCTGTCACCAGATTTTGCAACCCCTATCTGCTATTGCAGCAGATAGGCGCTGCAATGTAGATTACAGTAACGTTTTTATTTAAAAAAAACGAGCATTTTTGGCCAAGTTAACACCATTTTTGTAGTTATGCAAATGAGGCTTGCAAAAGTCCAAGTGGGTGTGTTTAAAAGTAAAAGTCCAAGTGGGCGTGTATTATGTGCGTACATCGGGGCGTTTTTAATACTTTCACTAGCTGGGCGCTCTGATGAGAAGTAACATCCTCTTCTCTTCAGAACGCCCAGCTTGTGACAGTGCAGATCTGTGACGTCACTCACAGGTCCTGCATCGTGACGGCCACATCGGCACCAGAGGCTACAGTTGATTCTGCAGCAGCATCAGCGTTTGCAGGTAAGTCGATCTTACCTGCAAAAAAGTTGGAGGTAACCTGGAAAAAAGTTGGAAATTTTTTTTTTATCCCTTGAGAAATGTCAATTTAAAATGATTTATTTGACACACTGGCAATATTTTAAAGGGAACATTTCATTTTCTTTTTTTTTGTTTATTTAGTTTCAAGTTTTCTATACTGAAACTTTCTTTTTTCCAATCTGTTTTTCATTTTTTTCATTGTATTTTTTTTTATTCTATTCTCTTTACATCATGAGTCTTGGAGCAACCATCTTGCCTGAGCTGCTTTACGAAAGCTATCTATAGCCCCATTCACACGAGCGTGAATCATGTCCGTGTGCTGTGCGTTGAAACAACACGCAGCACACGGACCCATTGTTTTTAATGAGGCCACTCACACATGCATGATTTTTCACTCAGGGCGAGAGTCCGTTGAGTGAAACTCACTGCATGTCCTATATTGGTGTGTTATCACGCACCTACGCACCCATTCAAATGGGTGCGTGAAAACCATGCACTGGACACGGATGCACATGCGTGTGCAGTGCGTGATTTGCCCATCAATTCGGTTAAAAATAATAAAAAAAGATGTGGTTTGCGAGTGCATGAATAACGCATGCCCCTCGCAAAGCACACTGATGCATAACGCAACACACACGGATCTGATTCAGGCGTGTGAATCGGATACGCTTATGTGAATGAGGCCTTAAGTGTATGGGAAGCTTGAGCCTCGAGCACATGCCGTGTGCAGGTGGGTGTTTGGCGGCACGTGGTGTCCGAGTGGCTCTGTACTATGGAGCTATAGATACTCCATGTTCCAGTGCATGTTCCACTGTACGACACTATGTTGGAGATATTCGGATCTTTATTTTTTACTGTTTTTTACTACTTTTTTTTAGCTCCATTGAATGTGTTTGCAGTGTCTAGGGTTGATATAAGTTATTGCAGCTCTTTTTGAGAATTAAAATAAATGTATAGCATTTTCTGGATTAAACAGTTTAAATAGAACAAAGCACATCTTGTCAATCAAGAATGAAATTTGACTGATTACCCCCTGGTATAAGAATGTCTTTCCATTTCACCTTATTTTACCTCTATAAGAGCATTGCGTAGGCTCGCCAAAAGCTGCAAATCTCAGAGGCAACATGCAGAACTGATTAAATCTAATATGATTGATAAAGACTACAATAAAGTTATATTTATGACTGTAAATATGTTATTAAGCCAGTAACTGTAATGAGGAAGGTATATTAGTGGCAAGGGAACAACCGGTGCTCTAGTTAGAGGGGTCACAGTGGCCACTATTGTGACTGTGTCTTATACCAGTGCACAGGGCCACCATCAGGGCAGTACAGCTGGTACTGCAGTCAAGGGTCCGCCCGCTTCTTGGTAAGATTAAACATTTCTATCAGGGCCCTAGCAGTAGTTACTTGGAGAAAGGAACGGACTCTTCAATGGGGCCCATTCCTTCCACCGAAGTAACTAACGCTGAAACTATGAGAGGACTTAGGAGAAGCTGCTGCATGAGCAGCATGAAAGTAGAAGCTCCATCTGGAGAGAGCAGCCCACCAGACAGCTTCTTATCTACATAGCCGACTGGTCCCTACAAGACTGGTGAGTGCCCATCCTCCTTCACATCCATCTGACCTCACTTGTAGAAAATAAAGTGTTGTTTTTTTTTTTGTTTACCCCGCGTTTTTTTGCCACGATTTTCGTAATCGCTGCAAAAATAGTGCAATTTTGCAGCGATTTATAAAATTTGTGCCGTGTTTACAAACATTGCATAAAAAATGGCACAAAACATGAAAAGACTCTGCTTTTAGGCTATATTCTCACAGTGCTGTCAAATCACATTTTTGCTGCGATTTTGGCAAAAAATGGGATTTGACTGCATTGTGTGAATAGACCTTAGGGCCACCTTAGGGTGGATTGCGCACTGAAAATCCACTACAAATTACAATACAACGCATGTGAATGGGGTTTTCAAAATGCCATGCACATGCAGCAGAAAAAAATCTGCATGTGCTGTAGGGCATTCTGCTGATTGTTAAATCAGCAGCATGCGTATTCTTTTGCAAAATTGTCATGCTTTTCACCACTTACAATGTAAAGGGTTAAATTGCTGCAAATCTTTAGCAAAATCTGTAAGGGTAAGTTCACAAGTAGCATAAACACTACGGATTTTCCGCAACGGATTTCATTGCAGCAAATCCGCAGTGTAATACAGTAGCAGCAGCAGAGTGGATGATATTTGAACAAATCTCATCCACATGCTGCATAAGAAATGCGCTGAAAAAACTTTGATAAATTGAAACTTCATTGCAGTTTTCTATTCCACAATATGACAATTTATGTTGCAGAATCACTGCTTTCTGTTGCAGGATTTCTCCATTCAATTCAATGGGGAGGAAATACCCGCAACAAATAGCAGATGTTGCTATTTTTGCGTCGGCAAAGCTGCGATTCTGCCACAAAAAAATTGCAACTCAGAAATTAAACAAAACTGATACTTACCCAGAACTCTGTGCTTCCGCGTCCAGGGATGATGTTTCATCCCATGTGACTGCTGCAAAGATTTACCAGTTACACAGGATGTCAGTAATGATAGTTGATGTACAGGTTGCACACCCCTTAGGCCAGCCCTGTATGTAAGTATGTGTGTGAATATACAGTATGTAAGTGTCTTTATGTATCTGGGTGTGCTATATGCATTGCTGCCATATACCCCATGAGCACCTGACATATAGGTATTTCAGGAAATCATAATCACAATCAAACTGGTTGTTAGGAGGTGGTAAATTTGGGTAGCAGTTGGACCCAGAAGCTACTAATAACAATATATCTTATACTCTATATCTCATCTATTATATTTCTTTCATTATATCTGTGATATAATTAGGTATGTAATAAAGTATCCTATTATAAGACCTGTATGAAATTACTTGTATTTGTAGCTAGTATGCTCCTTTTATCTCACCTTAATGTCCGCCTAATGAGTGCCCTTTATAAATGATTTACATGTTATTGAGGTTAGCTGCTGTGAATGGAGTGATATGGTGCCGCCGTGGCAAATACAGCTGAATTACAATAAATAGTAAACAATTTAATTGCTCACACTACTGGTATTCCGCCTATTGTGGGCAAATCAATTTAAAAAAAATAAAAATATTTTTTAAAACATAGCATATCTGCATATTATTCTGACTTCAATTATAATATTTAAGATTCTTATTAAAGGAAAACTAAACTTAGTTGCCTATTTGACAGCCTGTATTGGCCTCTGCAAGCTCTGGCAGGGACACAAGGTACTTTTACACCTTTATTTTTTATTTATTTTTGGCTGTTGTGTTTAGGCCATGTTCACACAGTGCAGATTGGCTGCAGATTTTGCATGCATTTGTTAAGACAAAACCAGAAGTGGAACCTAAACAGAAGAAATATGTAACAGAAGGCCTTATAGGTCTGTTCTCCTGGATCCAATTCTGGTTTTGGCTTACAACATGCATGCAAAATCTGCAGCAAATCAGCACTGTGTGAACAAGGCCTTAAAGAGTTGAAGCTTTATTAAAGGGTGGACTTTTGCTTGGTATCAGATGCAGTTGTAGGTTTCTATTACCTCCGAATTAGAAGTAAAATACTCGATACTCTGTCCAATTTACCAAATCCCTTGCTCTCATAATCTAGGCACAGGAGGAGGAGGAATAAAGCGAGGAACGTTTTCTTGGATTTTGCTTATAGTGGTGGTTTTTCCTTTAACTTGACATGATTTTTGGAACCTAAAACTGTCTTGCACCAACATCAGCACTAAACAAATATTTTCTTCATTTGTGCTGCTTCTTTCATTTGTTTGGAAGAAGGAGGGGGAAATAAGATGATTGACTCCCAAAAGATACAGTATAGAAAGAGATTATAGAATGAAAGTATGTACACATATAGGACACACACCATCAATCAGTGTTATTCTAGAGCACCATGGAAAAATTTATTTTGTGGGACAGTTGTTAAAATTTGAAAATAATAAGTCAACAAAAGGAAAAAGAACCTGTGCACATCACATTTTTTTTACTTACGTTTAACATATACATCAGTAAAAAGCTCCTAAAGTATAATAGCATACCTTTAATGGATACGTCATGAACACCATGTTAGTCTTCCATCACTGGACTCTATGTAACGGATATGTCGGAAAGTTCTAATGGTGCTTCTTGACGCAGCAGAGGGCACCTTACCCGCACACTGTGGCTGCCATGTCTACCCATAATTTAAGGCAATGTCAGCTCTGTGGGATCTTCTGCTGTATTGGGAAGCTCCAGTGATAACTATCCATATATGGACATATACATCACTGGAGCTTTCCCATGCATACATTTAATGGAGGCTTTCCCATCCTGCAAATTTTTTTTCATACCGCGCGATAAAAGTTTTCTTTTAACATGGAGGGCCTATGGATGAATATGTATACCGTGCGATAAACCTTTTTTTGCGAGATCTAGTTTGATGGGAAAGCTTAGTCTACTGTGCTATTCCATCCTTCAAAGAAAAAGACCTTCTGTTGTACAGCAGCCCAGCGGAGCCCAAAAGGACACTGATATGACTCCATCGGACTAATGGAGCCCTTATGACATACTTAGCTTGTATGTCGGAAGCTTTCCTGACGTACATGACAAACAATGGTGCCACTTCAAAAAGCCTTAGGACCAACACAGGCACTGTAGACTTTGGGTACTCTGTAAAACAGTTGACTGAAGAAGTAGGCCAGATATGCTAAACTCTGTCCCATTTGGCTAAGCCCCACCCCTCAGTCTCCTGCCAGCAGAGAATGGAAGGCATCAGTGGGAATTAACACCAGGAACATGCAGAAAATCGTAATGATCGAGAAATCCTGGGAAAAAGTTTATCTCCTATTTACTCTTATCATTATAGTGGTTTTCCAATGAAGGACATTTATTTTATGACATATCCACTGGATATGTCATAAATATCAGATAGATGCGGCCCCCACCTCTGGGACCCGCACCTATCTCTAGAACGGGCTCCCTAATCCCCGTTCTAGCTTTTTGTGCTCACGCAGTCTCCCGGCCACTTCCTGATTTCATGGTCGGGACATGGTCAGGAGTTATTGAAACAGTGTATGAGTAAATTATTTCAATTTGTATAAGCTGTTGACAGAAAAACTTTATTTTAAAGTTTGAAACCCCATTTAACAATAAAATTAATAAACATTGTACCAAAACCACAATCATTGGTCTGTCAAGTGTAGATTGCAGAAATTCTATCCTTGCACGGTTGGTGGATATAAACATTGGGGCAGAAATCTAAAATGTAGAAATCAAAACTAGACATGAAGTTGAATTATACAAACATTTGAAGTGTCTGCTTAAAAAAAAACATGCATACATGTACACCGTGATGTGTTACTGTCATATACGATAAGTACTCCATGTATTTCCCTACCTTTGTCAGAAGAAGTGCTTTTCCCTGAAGAAGTGATAATAAGCAATTTATGTTAAAATTATATGGACACCCTCATCTACTTGTCGGTTGTTTATTTTGTTTCCTTTGTACATATTCTGGTGTAATAAAGAACTATGTAATATTATACATGTATTTATTGGCTTGAATATATTTACTTCTTCCTCTATGCAATACCATTGCTTTAATCGATAGACATGTTAATGTTTACCTTGCTAATAAGAAGGACGTAGCTATTGGGAGTGCAGAAGGAGCAGTTGCACCCGGCTCTGGTGCCGGAGAGTGCCCAAAGTCCTCACTGCCACATAAGGAAGAAAGCAGTATACCATTGGTGAGGGGTCTTACAGATTTTGCATTGGGTTCCAAGAGCAGCAAAATACGCCTCTGCCCCTATGTTTGAAACCAAGGTTGGCTCCAAGTATATATGGGCCCTTGGGTGTTGAATTGGTCATGCTGTCTACCCCACCTTTAGTTTCCTCAAGCCAAGTTTGCCTGATGCTGATTTTGGCCCTGTATTTTACTCCCCCTTAAAGGCTATGAACACCACTGGGGTAAGTTTTTTATTATTATTAAAATATATATTTTATGTGACAAAAGTCACTTTTTCTATTGACTTTTAATAATATAAAAACCCTCACTGTTTCACTTCTGCAGCTTCTATGTGGCACGGTATTAGAAGCTGCAGAAAGCCGTTCGGAGCCGAACCCGTCAGTGGGCTGCACTGACGGCTCGGCTGACAGCGGCTCTTGAGTGATCTTCTCAGCTCAATTTAGATAAAGTCAAAGTCCTGATCAGAAATGAGCATTTTAAGTCACTCAGGAGCTGCTATCAGCCGAGCCTTAATCGGATATGAGCTTAGAAAATCACTCAGGAGCATACAGGAGCAACTGTCAGCTGAACTGTCAGAGCAGCTCACTGACCAATTTAGCTCAGTTCAGCTTTCTGCAGCTTCTATGTACTGTGATACATAGAAGCTGCAGAAGTGAAACAATATATATATATAATTTTTTTTAATAAATGTATTTCAATAATATTAAAAAATTACCCCCAAAGGTATAAGTCGCCTTTAAGCCACGGTGCACACAGCAATTGGTTTATATCAAAGAAATTCAGAGAACATAATTTTTTTAATGACCCAGTATAGAAACAGGAGAGCAAGGTACTAAGCAGGGCCATCATTTGGGCGGGCAAGCGGAGCCATGCCCCAGGCATCCTGGGCCCCACTCTTTCCGCTGCCTCCATATACGTACCCTCCTGAGTATGAGTCAGTTCTGCTTCTGCAGCTCTGGGACATTTAATTTCCTGTTTAGCGTCAGGACGTCAGAAAGTTACAATACCCGGTGCTGTGCCTGGAGCCGAAGATAACTTGACTCATGTGCGGGGAGGCTAAGTTCATATTTAAGCTTATCTTGTGTTATACTATCTGCTAGGGCCTTGTATCTGTCACGATGCGGGGTGTGGACCCACTGGGCCGTACCGCGTAGCGGGATGGCAGCTGGCCAAACAGGTATGGTACAGAGTCTATAGTCCAGAAAGGTTACCTGAGGCAATGTAGACAGTAGCAAGGCAAGCTCGGCTGGGACCAGGCGGCAGGTAGACGTCAGGCGTGGAGTAGCAGAGCAGGCATGGATATGTAGCACAGGACGACAACAGCTCAGCACGGCAGTAGATCAGGATAGTACTGGATAGCACGGGAAACAGGATACAGGTACGGGGAACACTGGGAAGCTAGAAGAGACTTAGGAGACCATTTGCAAGAAAGACTTTGGGAAACAACAACAACGCTCAGGCGAGGATCAGAAGGGCGGTGGCCTTCTTATAGTCCAGGACATCATGTGAGTTGATGATGATGATTTTCATGCGCGCGTGGGCCCTATAAGATTGGGAACGAGCACGCACGCGCACCCTCCGGGAGACAGTCTCGATACCCGGAAGTGAGTGCCAGTGCTTCCCAGGGTGACGACGCAGCACAGCAGCAGGATGTCCATGGCCGCGGTCGTCGAGGGGTAAGTTAGAACGACGGACCGCGGCCATAGACGTTACAGTATCTAAGGCTATCATGTGTAATACTATCTGCTGGGGCCCTGTATCTAAGCCTATCATGTGTAATACTATCTGCTGGGGCCCTGTATCTAAGCATATCATGTGTTCATGAAATTAATAAATCAAACGGACAGCATTGGGTCACCCACACAAATTCTCAACTAGTGCCGTGCTGGGCATTCTGGTGACTGGTTTACATGGTGGACCTCCATCAATCAGACATTTATGACATTCTATTGATGTTCCATAAATGAATATTATTCAGTCCTCCGATATAGCTTCACTGGTTACCCTGCGGTCCGTTCTGCTTAAGCCGGATAGAAATTTTCTCCTACAACCTTCATACCTAATATAATAACATTTCTCCCCATTACAGGACCAGCAATATCCCTTCTGACACATCAACACATGATCATATTAAGAATTAGGCATGGGGTTTCTCCATTATAGAGACATTTTCTCTCTATTTGCACAATGTAAACATCAGATTGGAAGTTATCATATTATTGGAGGAATCTTATTATTTCAAAGCTATATTGGAATATCACTAACTCACACAGTGCCCTTCAGGCTACATGATGATCCATGATTGACATAATATGATCTTTCATATCATATGCTATTAAAATAGAGTATGATGTATGCTTAGTGTTATGGTTGTCACTCTAAGGCTAGGTAATGAATATAAGGAACCACAGGAAACGTGATTTAAAGAGAGAAGTTTCCTACATTTCATAAGCGGCAATAGCGTGCACGCTCTTAATCTACAGGAACAACAGACGTCTGCCTAAGGATATAAATGGTACATTTTATAGCATATGTGCTACAAAATAAAATATACCAAGGCAGTTGTAGTCCATGTATTATTTATACATTTATGTCCTAGAGGTTGCACAACAGAGATATACAACCTGGTACTATTCAACTCTCCAGGGACTATAAGTCCCAGTATGTCCCAGCTGTTATAACTGAGGAGTCTGTTGTAGTCTATAATGTAGATCTGAGTTATAATTTAAATCTAAACTATAAGTTTTGACCGAGAAAGAACATGATCAAGTAGCGTCAAGGTTAGACAACTTTTTTATTAAAAGCAAATTTAGCAGTACATTCACTGTATTATACTAGGACATAGTAAAACTTTCTGCGGATTTCGAAAATAATTAAAAGTTTGAACTAAATCCAGTTGTTGTTTTTCCCTATTTAAAGTGACATGACATTCTATCTCAATAAAAAATTGAATGATGGGAATACAAACAGCAGTTTTTCACGTCCGAGGTTTGTGACGATCGTGTGAATGTAGCTTAAGGGTCCTTTTGCATGGCCTGAAGTGGGCTGTGTAAATGAGAAATGAGCCCCGATCAACAAAACAGCTTGTTGATCAGCACTCATTTACTCCTTTCACAAGGAGCTAGTATGGGGACGAGCGCTCATTCCAATACATTTCTATCATATTGCAGCATGTTGATGTGCTGCAGACAGGGGCGTTGCTAGACATATGTTTACTCTCCCAAAATGTTTGTATATGTGTATATACAGCGTTGTGATGTCATGACACAGGAAGACGTCAGGAGTGGACCTCCGCTGCTCTCGGGAATGAGGAGGGTAAGTATATTGTTATTACTATAGTAACAGGGGCCCATGTATTTTATTACATAGGCCCCAGTTACTTTAGTAACTTTTTATAGATGTGGTGCGGGGGCCCATGTATCTCCCTGGCTTTGGGGCACGGTCACAATTGCGACTGCTGCGACCCCTATAGCTATGCCATTTTATGGCAGTCACCTGGAGATCTGGGGCATCTGGCCAAAAATCTGGGGCTTGGGCCCCGAAAGCCAAATGCTAGCGAAGCAACTGGTTGCCGACAACGATAATATTTTTGGCTGCATAAATTATACAATCTGCCAATAAATGAGTGTTTGCTCGTTCATCAGCTGATCGTTGCCCTGTTTACACAGGGCAGTGATCGTGGATTGGCCGATAAATGGCCCGTGTAAAAAGGCCTTCAGTATACAGGTTTCCGAGCAGGTCATGACAACTGTTGCCCAGGACTTGAGCATGCATGCAGACAGCAGGGATGATCTGCTAGAAGACACCTGTAGGACTACCGATCGGCTGGGCGATGTAGATGAGACTTTAGGGGTGGGGTGATGGCCTGTAGCATTTATATTAATTTCCAGTTCACAACTAATTACATCTTTTGGATGGATTTAATTTATTTTTGAACAATAGATAAAATAGATTAAAATGGGGTATTTATTGGCACATAAAACAAACATCATTTCACACTTGAATATAGACAAATGGGAGCCATAAAGCATACAGCTTTTCATAATAAGACAAGTATTTAAAGTACACTTCACAAAACTTACTATAAGAGGTATAAAATATGTGGCATTGGCAAGTGTCTAGAGATCAAATTGAAAGATTAAATTATAGTCTGAGCAAAATTGTCTATTTTGTCTACATCGCATTGTCTAATATACTGTACATGTAGGCATCATTAACTCATCATATTTATATATTTTAATATAGAACATTTATATTAATTTAAGTAATGGACAACCTCTTTTATATATTGCATGCAAGGTATAGTAAGTGATTTGGTCTCCCAACAGTAAGAGGCCATTAAAAGGATGCCAGTGCTTTGCTACTTGGTTGGCTGCATCCTAATACATATTGTAATGGTCGCGGCTAGGGGAGTTGACATTTAGAAGAACATACTATGGAAATGGATTAATCACAGCCTTAGATGCATTAGGGCTCAGGCACAAGGCCACATTATGGATCTGTTTTGTATGGATCCATATGATGGCAATACATGGCTATGGGCCTTAACCACACCAATGTGTGCCACTTATTTTACAGAGGATTTTTTTCCACTTTGAATCTATGAAAATTTGTGATAAAAAAAAAGTCATGGCATGCTCTATCGCATTCTGCACTACAGTGGTATTTTTCTCTAAAAAGCAATGTGTTGATGCTAAGCGGGCCGGTGTGGTATGTGCCCTGGACAAAGTCCCGCACAAGGGTACCTGGATAGTCCAGACAGTGGCCGCAGCTCTGGCACGGATGGAGGTGGGTGCAGCAGGTAACGCCAGATGTGGGCGGTTGACAGCAGGTGCCGCAGGTTGCGCCAGACGCCGCGAATCCCTCTGGACGTAGCAGATGACACAGGACATGGTGGATGACACAGGGCATGGCAACCAACAGCAGGTGCAGTAGACACGACTCCAACTAGTAGGCTCAGGAACAAGAACACAGCACGGGATACAGGTAACAGGGCACCGGTAACAACTGGAACGGGAAACACTAAGGGACCATTTGCAAGACAGACTTGGGATATACTAACAATGCTCAGGCAAGGATCAGAAGGGCTGGGGCCTTCTTATAGTCCAGGAAATCATGAGTGTTGATGATGATGATTGTCCTCATGCGCGCGCTGGCCTTTTAAGAGCGGACACGAGCATGCGCGCGCACCATACGGGACACAGCGGACCAGAGTGGAAGTGAGCGCTGGTGTCACCTAGGAAGGGGATGGGGACCAGCGCTCACAGATCCATGGCTGCGGGCATCAGGAGGTGAGTAGACCCGCTGGCCCGCGGCCATGGACACTACAGGCAGTAGCCGCTTTTCCTCATCTAAGGAAAAAAAAATCTTCCCGATTCCCATATGGCAATCAGATTAAATCCCTGGGTCAACGACCCATATCCAGTGATCTAGTATTAATAACCTTGTTATATTATTACACTGGGTTCAGCAGCGGACCCCCGGTCTTTGATCTCCCGGTTATTCCCGTACTCTGCAGGTGTATGTATATTGCTGTTTAAACGTGATTATCTAGATTGTATTTACTTCTATTTATGTTTTTATACCAATCTGTGCAAAAGTTTTATACTTAGTACCTGCTCTAAAATCATTCATGCACTTTAGCATTTTTTTGGGCATTGCTTGACCGGATTACTATCTGGTTGTCCTGCTGCGCTATTGGTCTCATTCCACCTTTTATTCTGCGAGGGTTATGCTACTTTATTATGCTTAATGTTGTCTGTTTGCAT